>NC_052161.1:82296058-82420503 GCF_902713615.1 Scyliorhinus canicula
TCCTATCTTCCTGGCCGCCTCCCTTTTCCACAGCTGGTGTGCAAGCATCCTGCTGGCTTATTTCCCGTACTCATATATTGCCCCCTCGCCTTCCTCAGCAGCTCCACTGCCTTTCCTATAGATAACAAACCAAACTCTATCTGTAGATCCTGCCTCCGAATATGTCCTCTCCACCTGGAGTATTTCCCTAACCAGCTGATCTATCTTTGGTCACTCCGCCTTCTCCTTATGGGTGCGTATCGAAATTACCAGCCGCCAAGCCACTGCCTTCAGCGCATCTAACAATGCTGCTGCCGAGACATGCCCAGTGTCATTTATTTTCAAATATTTCTGGATGGCCTCCTTCACATGCCCGCACACCCCCTCATCCACTTACTGTCCTACAGCCAATCTCCATTGTGGGCGCTGACCACCCTCCTTGCTCACCCGTAGATCCACCCAATGCGGGGCATGGTCCGACACAGCAATCGCTGAATACTCAGTATCCACCACCCCCGCCAGCAAAACCCTGTTCAGAATGAACAAAAAAAAATTGATCCGGGAGTATACTTTGTGCATATGTGAAAAGAAAGAAAACTCCTTAGCTCTTGGTCATCCGAACCTCCACGGGTCTATCCCCGTACACGGTCCGTATGATTAGCCTGGTCGGGGGCATTCCGCCCCCCCCTCCCCATCAATCAACCATCACCCTTCTTAGGCCAACCTCCAGCTTGCGTCCCCTCCTCAGGCCCACTGTCAGGCGCCTATCGTCCCCGACCTGTAATTTGTCTCCCAACAATAGTCCCTCCCCTGTCAGCAGAGCAATCCCCCCACCACCCCGCTCCCCCATTAAAAAAACAACAATCTCAACCACTCCTTAGCAAATGTATAACCTGATCACTCCCCACTGCGCTTCTTTGAGCTAGTCCGCCCAGCTGGCCTGGTAGCCCCTGCCCATGGCGCCGAACATCCTATTGTTTTCCCTCGACCCCTCGCAAAAATATACATATTCAAAACATCAGAATCCCCAACAAACACAAGGAATGAAACTCAACCCACCATCCCCCCTCAAGAACAAAGTTAACTCACATACAAAACCGAGCACGGCCCAAAAATTGATACATAAAGCACTCCATGTACAGCCCATAACCAAAATAAATTTAACAGCACAGACATGGCATTACTCAGCCCCCAAATTCAATGTCCCCAATCATCTGCCAGTCTTTTGTCCTTAGCAATGTCCATTGCCTTGTCAAAGAACAAAGAAAATTACAGCACAGGAACAGGCCCTTCAGTCCTACCAGCCTGCGCCGATCCAGATCCTTTATCTAAACCTGTCTCCTATTTTCCAAGGTCTACTTCCCTCTGTTTCCGCCCGTTCATATAACCGTCTAGATGCCTCTTAAATGATGCTCTCGTGCCCGCCTCTACCACCTCCGCTCGTAAAGCGTTCCAGGCACCCACCACCCTCTGCGTAAAAAACTTTCCACGCACATCACCCTTAAACTTTCCCCCTCTCACCTTGAAATCGTGACCCCTTGTAACTGACACCCCCACTCTTGGAAAAAGCTTGTTGCTATCCACCCTGTCCATACCGCTCATAATTTTGTAGATCTCAATCAGGTCGCCCCTCAACCTTCATCGTTCCAATGAAAACAATCCTAATCTACTCAACCTTTCTTCATACCAGGCAACATCCTGGTGAACCTCCTCTTCACCCTCTCCAAAGCATCCACATCCTTCTGGTAATTTGGCGACCAGAACTGCACGCAGTATTCCAAATGTGGCCTAACCAAAGTCCTATACAACTGTAACATGACCTGCCGACTCTTGTACTCAATACCCCGTCCGATGAAGGCAAGCATGCTGTATGCCTTCTTGACCACTCTATCAACCTGTGTTGCCACCTTCAGGGTACAATGCACCTGAACTCCCAGATCTCTCTGTACATCAATTTTCCCCAGGACCCTTCCATTGACCATATAGTCCGCTCTTGAATTTGATCTTCCAAAATGCATCACCTTGCATTTGCCTGGATTGAACTCCATCTGCCATTTCTCTGCCCAACTCTCCAATCTATCTATATTTTGTTGTATTCTCTGACAGTCCTCCTCGCTATCTGCATCTCCACCAATATTTGCATCATCTGCAAACTTGCTAATCAGACCACCTATACCTTCCTCCAGGTCATTTATGTAGATCACAAACAACAGTGGTCCGAGCACGGATCCCTGTGGAACACCACTAGTCACCCTTCTCCATTTTGAGACACTCCCTTCCACCACTACTCTCTGTCTCCTGTTACCCAGCCTGTTCTTTATCCATCTAGCTAGTACACCCTGAACCCCATACGACTTCACTTTTTCCATCAACCTGCCATGGGAAACCTTATCAAACGCCTTACTAAAGTCCATGTATATGACAGCCCTTCCCTCATCAATTAACTTTGTCACTTCCTCAAAGAATTCTATTAGGTTTGTAAGGCATGACCTTCCCTGCACAAAACCATGCTGCCTATCACTGATAAGTCTATTTTCTTCCATATGTGAATAGATCCTATCCCTCAGTATCTTCTCCAACAGTTTGCCTACCACTGACGTCAAGCTCACAGGTCTATAATTCCCTGGATTTTCCCTGCTACCCTTCTTAAACAAAGGGACAACATTAGCAATTCTCCAGTCCTCCGGGACCTCACCCATGCTCAAGGATGCTGTAAAGATATCTGTTAAGGCCCCAGCTATTTCGACCCTCACTTCCCTCAGTAACCTGGGATAGATCCCATCCGGTCCTGGGGACTTGTCAGGCATTCCAAAGTAATGTTTTGACCATCGTAGGTGATCCACAAATGAGCTGGATACAACATATCGAACTTCACCCCTTCTTGAAGGCGGCCGATTTTACCCTATTGAAGCTCGCTCTTCTTTTGGCCAGTTCCGGACCCAGGTCCTGATAGATGCGCAGCTTGTTGTTTTCCCATTTGCAGCTCCGTGTCTCTTGACCCACGGCAAAATCTGTTTCCTATCCAGGAACCGGGGCATTCACCCCACCATTGCCCCCTGTGGCTCATTCAGGCGCAGCATCCGCGCAAGTGCTCTATGCGCTGTGTACACTTCCAAGGGTCGAGCAAGTACCCCACCCCCAGCAGCTTTTCAAACATCTGCACCACATATGCCCCTGTGTCCGATACCTCAATGCCCTCTGGGAGACCAACGATCCTCATATTCTGCCTGCCTGTTCTCCAGATCCTCCACCTTCTCCTGCAGACTTTTCCGATGGTCCCTAATCAGACCCACCTCCACTTCCATCGTGGTTAGCTGGTCCTCGTGCTCAGCCACCTTCTCTTCCACCTTCTGGCTTGCCAGTCCCTGGGCTTCTAGTCGTTATTCCACCCGATCAATCGCTCTCTTAATCCGGTCTAAATATTGCCGTTTTTGTTTGGCGCAATCTCCAGTGTAAATTTCACCAGCTGCTCCGTTGACCACTCGGCCGCCAATCCCAGCTCCTGTACCTCCGCCATGTTCTCCTGTGCTGCAGGTTCCACACCCTTCTGTTTTGCCCGCCGATTTTTTCTTTTCAGACAACTTCTGGTTCATGTCTCCATAAACAGGTGGGGGATTCCTCCTCTCTGCTTCACCCGCCTCCGATTTTACCGATCAAATCCCACAAAAGATGGGAGAAAAGTTCCCAAAAGTCCACGTCGAGCAGGAGCTACCAAATAAGCGACCTCCTACTCCATGGCCACCACTGGAAGTCAAGGTCATGCTTTATCAACCACGTTATTTTATTTGATGAAGTAACTGAGAAATTTGATTGGTAAAAGTGCTCTATTAATTAATATAAATTTGTCGATTTTTTTTCACCAGATACCACATAGAACATAGAAAAATACAGCACAGAACAGGCCCTTCGGCCCACGATGTTGTGCCAAACCTTTGTCCGAGATTAATCATAGATTATCATAGAATTTACAGAATCATAGAAATTATCATAGAATTAGGTGGGTTAGTACTTTCAGGGTCAAGATGAATCTAACTTGTTTAATCTGCAAGTGATTGCGGCCTAGAGTTCGCTGGACTGTGCTTGAACAGAAAATATTATTCTTTTCTAAATAATATATAATTGTATTTTTAAGGAAATAAATCTACAGGGGCCCCAGAAATCTGCTTCGGTAGTGGATTGGCTAGATTGATCCAAGGAGAGTTGTCATCTAACTGTTTTGCCAAATGCCGTCTGCCTGTGCAGCAAATGCCTCTCTGACTTACGGTTTGTCATGTTGCAGAATGAAGTGAACCAAACAATCTTCATTCACTGAGAAGCATGTGTAACAAACTCTGCATTTTGAAATCAATTTTGTGCTTTTGAACATGGCAAGAAAAAAACTAAATAATTGACAAGAACCATTCAACTGGATTGTTAATCTGCTCTTGAAAAAAATGTATGAAAGAAAAACGTGTTTCGAAAGATTAGACGAGGACACCAGAAAGTGGTTGAAAAGTTTAGATAATTCCAAGCATGTCTCGCACTCTACAATGTGCCAGATTCCAGAAGAACAAACAAATCAGTTTAACCAACTTGTTGCAGTTCTTTGCGGAAGGAACATGCGCTGTGAATGTCAGAGAACCAGATGGATGTACTTGTTTTCAGAATCACAGAGTCACACAATACTACAGCACAGAAGAGACCCTTCGGCCCATCGAGTCTGCAGCAAAGCAGAAAACCTCTGACCTGACTGCCTAATCCCATTTTCCAGTACGTGGCCCATAGCCTTGAATTTTATGACATGTCAAGCTCTCATCTAGGTACTTTTTAAAGAATGTGAGGCCACCCGCCAATACCACCCTCCCAGACAGTGCAGTCCAGGCAGTCACCACCTGCTGATTGAAAAGGTTTTTCCTCAAAACCCCTCTAAACTTCCTGGCCTTCACCATAATGGCGTGTCCCCTCATAACTGGCCCTTCAATGAAGGAGAACAACTGCTCCATATCCACCCTGTCCATGCCCTTCAAAACCTTACAAATCATCACCAGTCTTCTACGGTCCAGCAAAAGCAACCCGAGCCTATATTTCAAAAAGGCTTTTGATAAAGTGCCACATCAATAATAATAATAATAATAATAATAATAATAATAATCGCTTATTGGCTTCAATGAAGTTACTGTGAAAAGCCAATAGTCGCCACATTCCGGTGCCTGTTCAGGGAGGCTGGTACGGGAATTGAACCGTGCTGCTGGCATTGTTCTGCATTGCAAGACAGCTATTTAGCCCACTGTGTTAAACCAGTTGCGCAAATAAAACTCATGATATAGAGTTTTAAAATGAGAGAAATAGTAGATAGCAAGATTTCAAGCTCACAAGATTTAACGAGTGGTGTGCCCGAGCGATGATCGTCAGGAACTGAACGGCTGACAATTTATGTACATATCATGGAGGAAGTGATTGAATGGTTGCCAAATTCGCAGAGAAAACATTGGAAGGCAGGAAAATACGTTATAAAGTGGACATAGTGAGGCCAGAACATCATATAGATAAGTTTACAACTGACAAAGATCTGGCAAATGCCCTGAATTGTGGGAAAATATGAAACTTTCTATTTTGGCAGAAGGAGTAAAAATAAGCATAGTATCTAATCGTGAGAGATTGCAGAGATCTGAGGTGCAGGGACAGCTGGATGTCATGGAACAAAGAATGATAGAATCAGACAATCCCTACAGCAAAGAAGGAGGCCATTCTGAAAAGTTTGCATCTACTCTATAAAAGAATACTCGTCACCACAACCACAGAAACCCACACAAACTTTGGAAACTAAGAAGCACTTTTAGCCTGGCCAATCCATCTAATGTGCACATATTTGGACTGTGGGAGGAAACCTTAAATTTCACCTTAAATTTCTGTCCTTTGTAATGGTTTGTTCCACCCGGGGAAAAAGTCTCTGACTGTCTACTCTATCTATTCCCCTGATCATCTTATAAACCTCTATCAAGTCTCCCCTCATCCTTCTCCGTTCTAATGGGAAAAGGCCGAGCACCCTCAACCTTTCCTCGTAAGACCTACTCTCCATTCCAGGCAACATCCTGGTAAATCTCCTTTGCACCTTTTCCAAAGCTTCCACATCCTTCCTCAAATGAGGCGACCAGAACTGCACACAGTACTCCAAATGTGGCCTTAGCAAGGTTTTGTACAGCTGCATCATCACCTCACGGCTCTTAAATTCAATCCCTCTGCTCATGAACGCGAGCACACCATAGGCCTTCTTCATAGCTCTATGCACTTGAGTGGCAACTTTCAAAGATCTATGAACATAGACCCCAAGACCTCTCTGCTCCTCCACATTACCAAGAACCCTACCATTAACCCTGTATTCCGCATTCATATTTGTCCTCCCAAAATGGACAACCTCACACTTGTCAGGGTTAAACTTCATCTGCCACTTCTCAGCCCAGCTCTGCATCCTATCTATGTCTCTTTGCAGCTGACAACAGTCCTCCTCACTATCCACAACTCCACTAATCTTCGTATCATCTACAAATTTACTGACCCACCCTTCAACTCCCTCATCCAAGTCATTAATGAAAATTACAAACAGCACAGGACCCAGAACTGACCGCTGCAGTACGCCACTGGTAACTGGGCTCCAGGCTAAATATTTGCCATCCACCACCACTCTCTGACTTCTATCGGTTAGCCAGTTTGTTACCAACTGGCCAAATTCCCCACTATCCCATGCCTCCTTACTTTCTGCACAAGTCTACCACGGGGAACTTATCAAATGCCTTAATAAAATCCAACAGGTTTGTTTCAAACACGAGCTTTCGGAGCACGGCTCCTTCTTCAGGTGAATGGAAAGGCTTGTTCCAGAAATGTTTATATAGACACAGTCAGAGATGCCCCGGAACGCATTCCGGGGCATCTCTGACTGTGTCTATATAAACATTTCTGGAACAAGCCTTTCCATTCACCTGAAGAAGGAGCCGTGCTCCGAAAGCTCGTGTTTGAAACAAACCTGTTGGACTTTAACCTGGTGTTGTAAGACTTCTTACTGTGCTCACCCCAGTCCAACGCCGGCATCTCCACATCATTAATAAAATCCATTTGCACTACATCCACTTCTTTACCTTCATCTACGTCACCTCCTCAAAGAATTCAATGAGACTTTGTGAGGCAAGATCTAGCCGCACAAATTCATGCTGACTATCCCTAATCAAGCAGTGCCTTTCCAGATGCTCAGAAATTCTATCCCTCAGTACCCTTTCCATTACTTTGCCTACCACCAAAGTAAGACTAACTGGACTGTAATTCCCAGGGTTATATCTATTCCCTTTTTTGAACAGGGGCACGACATTCACCACTCTCCAATCGCCTGGTACCACCCCGGCTGACAGTGAGGATGAAAAGACCATTGCCAACGGCTCGGCAATTTCATCTCTTGCTTCCCTCAGAATCCTTGGATATATCCCATCAGGCCCGGGAGACTTGTCTATCCTCAAGTTTTTCAAAATGCCCAACACATCTTCCTTCCTAACAAGTAACTCCTCAAACTTACCAATCTGTTTCACACTGTCCTCTCCAACAATATGGCCCCTCTCATCCGTAAATACTGAAGAAAAGTACTCGTTCAAGACCTCTCCTACCTCTTCAGACTCAATACACAATCTCCCGTTACTGTCCTTGATCGGAACTACCCTCGCTCTAGTCATTCTCATATTTCTCACATATGTGTAAAAGGCCTTGGGGTTTTCCTTGATCCTACCCGCCAAAGATTTTTCATGCCCTCTCTTAGCTCTCCTAATCTATTTCTTCAGTTCCCTCCTGGCTATCTTGTATCCCTCCAGCGTCCCTGTCTGAACCTTGTTTCCTCAGCCTTACACAAGTCTCCTTCTTCCTCTTCACAAGACGTTCAACCTCTCTTGTCAACAATGGTTCCCTCACTTGACCATCTCGTCCCTGCCTGAAAGGGACACACATATCAAGGACACATATTATCTGTTCATTGAACAAGTTCCACATTTCAATTGTGTCCTTCCCTGACAGCCTATGTTCCCAACTTATGCACTTCAATTCTTGTCTGACAGCATCATATTTGCCATTCCCCAATTGTAAACCTTGCCATGTTCCACGCACCTATCCCTCTCCATTACTAAAGTGAAAGTCACAGAATTGTGGTCACTATCTCCAAAGTGCTCCCCCACTAACAAGTCTATCACTTGCCCTGGTTCATTACCAAGTACCAAATCCAACATGGCCTCCCCTCTGGTCGGGCAATCTACATACTGTGTTAGAAAAGCTTCCTGGACACACTGCACAAACACTACTCCATCCAAACTATTTGATCTAAAGCATTTCCACTCAATATTTGAGAAGTTGAAGTCACCCATTACTACTACTCTGTGACTTCTGCACCTTTCCAGAATCTGTTTCCCAATCTGTTCCTCCACATCTCTGCTGCTATTGGGAGGCCAAGAGAAAACTCCCAACTAGGTGACTGCTCCTTTCCTATTTCTGACTTCAACCCATACTACCTCAGTAGGCAGATCCTCCTCGAACTGCCTTTCTGCAGCGGTTATAACAAAGAACAACAAAGAAAATTACAGCACAGGAACAGGCCCTTCGGCCCTCCCAGCCTGCGCTGATCCAGATCCTTTATCTAAACCTGTTGCCTATTTTCCAAGGTCTACTTCTCTCTGTTCCCCACCCTTTCATATATCTGTCCAGATGCATCTTAAATTATACTATCGTGCCCGCCTCTACCACCTCCACTGGCAAAGCATTCCAGGCACCCACCACCCTCTGCGTAAAAAAACTTTCCACGCACATCTCCCTTAAACTTTTCCACTCTCACCTTGAAATCGTGACCCTTGTAATTGACACCCCCACTCTTGGAAAAAGCTTATTGCTATCCACCCTATCCATACCTCTCATAATTTTGTAGACCTCAATCAGGCCTCCCCTCAACCTCCGTCTTTCCAATGAAAACAATCCTAATCTACTCAACCTTTCTTCATAGCTAGCACCAGATTTGTAGTCCAGCAACTAAGGTTGCCAACGTTCAGGACACATGTAGTGAGGCATTGTGGAAGGTCACACTGACAAAAGGAGAGTACTTGCAGGCACGGAGATGGGTTGAAGTGTTTTTACTTCAAGCAAGAAGCATCAAGAATAAGGTGGATGAACTTTTTTTTTTATGAATTTAGATTACCCAATTATTTTTTCCAATTAAGGGGCAATTTAGCGTGTCCAATCCCCCTACTCTGCACATTTTTGGGTTGTGGGGGCGAAACCCACGCAGACACGGGGAGAATGTGCAAACTCCACACGGACAGTGACCCAGAGCCGGGATCGAACCTGGGACCTCGGCGCCGTGAGGCGGTTGTGCTAATCGCTAGGCCACCGTGCTGCCCTAAGGTGGATGAACTTAAGGCATGGATTGATACTTGGGACTTCGATGTGGTGGCCATCATGGAAATTTGATCCTGCTTGATTATACTATCTGTAATTAACAGTGCCACCCCCCCCCCCCACCTCTTTTACCACCCGCCCTAATCTTATTGAAACAACTATCAGCAGGAACCTCCAACAACCATTTCTGCCCCTCTTCTCAAAGCGGTACACTTATTGTTGAGAGGAACGACCATAGGGGATCCCTGCACTGACTGCTTCGTCCTCTTCCCACCTCTAACTGTTACCCAGCTACCTTTGTTCTCAGGTGTAACTATGTCCCTGTAGCTTCCATCTATCACCCCCTCAGCTTCCCGAATTATCCTCAGTTCATCCAGCTCCAGCTGCAGCTCCCTAACACGGTCTGTGAGGAGCTGGAGATGGCTGCACTTCCTGCAGGTGAAGTCAGCAAGGACATTGGTGGTCTCCCTTATCTCGAACATTCTGCAGGAGGAACATTCCACTCCCCTAGCTGCCATCATCTCTACTTTGTCTCCCAGTAAAAAAGAAAAAAAAGTAAATAGCTTACCTGCTCATAGCACTGAGTCTTTTTTTATGTTAGAGGATGAGGGAGGGTGGGAGACACTACACGTGTAGTGTCTGGGGTTTCCTCACCGTTCAAATGTATTGGGTAATACAACCTTCCCAGGTCTCCCCACTGCCGACTACCGGTTTCCTGTTCCGAAAAAGTTAAAAATCAAAAACTCAGCTTACCTCCCAGCTCTCCCCTCCAAAAATCGCTTCCCTCTCCGCTGGAAGAATGAAACAATTCAAATAAATTCAATTAAATGCGTTGACCATTAGCCATGTTGGCTCTATCTTCCTCATTCAGTCCTTCCCATCTTACCTCACTTAAAAAATAAGGTACATTACAAAGTAATCAAGATAAAAACTTAACCTGCAGTTGCGAGGCATTCCTTTATACATACTGTTGAAGCAGCACAGGATTAGTTTCACGCTGCCATTCTCAAGCCCCTGGTACTCATTAAGAAACCCAAAAGTGATTGGAAAATCCATCTGTCATAATGTCCAGCGATATTTAAATATTACACCTATCAATTTCAGGAAATCGATGATATTTTACATCTCAAACCTTAACAGTATTTCGTCGTAATTCTCTTCTGCAGAGAATAAACTTGCGATTAAAAAATGCTAGCCTTTGCCTGAGCATATCTTTATTCTATATGGACTTCAGTGGTTCAAGAAGGGATATCGACACGACCTTCTGAAGGGCTATTGGGAAGGGCAATGAATTCTGACCTATCCAGTGTAGCCCACATCCGTTCAATGAACACGTAAGTAAATAACTAAGCATACAATTCATTTTGGAATAGACCTCAGTCTCCTTTTTATTACTATTTACGACGCAGTAGATGTTTTGGCTTTCCTTCTGTGCCCACTGATACAATGATCATATAAACCCCCTTTATCAGACATTATGTGGAGATACCGGCGTTGGACTGGGGTGAGCACAGTAAGAAGTCTTACAACACCAGGTTAAAGTCCAACAGATTTGAAACAAACCTGTTGGACTTTAACCTGGTGTTGTAAGACTTCTTACTTTATCAGACATGTTTGAGATCTCCACGTGCCCTTCCAGACCATGACATTTGGTCCGCACCTCTTGTAACATTTTCCTGACTTGCATCGCATATCCTCTCTGTCTCTTTCTCATATTATCCTTCTTCCACGAATATCTGGATTTCGTTCCTTGGTTTCCAGAACAGAAATCTCATCAATGAATTTCTGAAAATCCATCCTGGCCGAACGTGTCAGCAAATTTCTGACCGGCTCCAGTTTCCTGCTCCCCTGCATTTGTTCCTTTTTGAATCATTGGCCGTAGTTGTGGCTGCGGAAAAAAAACGTGTGTTGCCAATCTCTAATCACCCTTGAACCGAACAACTTGCAAGGTCATCTCAAAAGGCAGTTCTTCGTCTCCGAATTTTCTGAGTCTCACGTTTGTGGGTAGACGGAGTTCGGTTGGAAAGTTTGCATTCACAAAAGGACATTACCCAAACTTTTTTTTTTACAAAATTGGATGATGAATTCCTATTAGAATTATTGAGACTAACTGTGCATTCCAGAGCCTTTCGTGAAATTTAACTCCATCGTTTGTTGTCGGTAAATTTAAACCCATATCTCCAAGGAGTTGCAGCTCGATGTTCTGCAGCGCCGGATTCCGTATTAATGCCTGATACAAAGACCATTCAACACAAGGCGCAACAGAACGTGATGAACTGAGACATACCCGCCAGTCTGTAGTGGCCGAATTCATCCCATATGTTAATGTATTAAAAACATTGCTTTATCATGTGGATATCCCACACAAGGATGTTTATCGCGGCACAACGCCTTGCGCTCAGAGGTGCCACTTTCCGCGAGTGCGGTGGAGATGTGTCCGTGTGCGTGAAAGATTCAGTGTGTTTGTCTGTGGTGTATGTGAACATGTGTATGAAAGAGAGCGTGTGTGTGTCTGCATGTGGCCGTATGTTTGTGTGTCTGTATCTGTGTGTCTCTGTTTGTTTGTGTGTATCTGTGTGTGTGGGAATGGGGGAGGGATGAGTGGATGTGGACATTAGGGACTTGGTGCTATTGATAAACTGCATTCTAAGGGGATAGTTTTATTTACCAGGAAGCCACCCTAATATTCTCTGTCGAATATTGAACCGGGTTGACATTGCTGATTAAACCACGGCTACTGCCAGAGGATTGGAAATTTAACACATTAATGTACTGGGAATGATTGAAAACCAACTGCGCTAAACTCTGATACTCTGTTCCATGTGATGGTCATGATGCAGAGCACCATTCATTGTATCACAGCGCCAAATACGGAGTGCATATTTGAGATACCAAATCCTTGGACCTCACTAAATGCAAGCCGCAAATTGTTTCACGTTCTCTTGCTACTCGTTGACATTAATGAGTGAAGTGAACCAAATGAACTCCAACTCACCAATTCAATTCAATTAATCCTATTTCCCATGTACTGAATTATTGATATAAATCATCTGCTAGGATGAGAGAGGATCTTATTGAAACCGACAGGATACTGCGTGGCCTGGATAGAGTGGACGTGGAGAGAATGTTTCCACTTGTGGGAAAAACTAAAAGCAGAGGACACAATCTCAGACGAAAGGGACAATCCTTTAAAACAGAGACCAGGAGGAATTTCTTCAACCAGAGGGTGGTGAATCTGTGGAACTCTTTGCCGTAGAAGGCTGTGGAGGCCAAATCACTGAGTGTCTTTAAAACTGAGATAGATATGTTTTTGATCAATAAGGGGATCAGGAGTTATGGGGAAAATACAGGAGAATGGGGATAAAATGAATTACTGATAATGTGATACTCCGTCCTGTTCGCCTCGAAAGCTCCAGATGTAGAGATTTACAATCAACATGCTACTTTAATCGGTCCTGACAGTTGTGATCGAGTACCTGTTCCACAACTGAATTCCTGAATTGCAGGCGTATCTCGCACTCTTCATTGTTGAGGTATATTTCGGGAAATGACTATTGGTGGAGTATAGTTAGGGGATGGGTGACATACTCCTCCTTGCTCTTTGCAGAGATTAAACTCTCTGATACTCTGTTCCATGTGATGGTCATGATGCAGAGCACCATTCATTGTATCACAGCGCCAAATACGGAGTGCATATTTGAGATACCAAATCCTTGGACCTCACTAAATGCAAGCCGCAGTTCACAGAACGGAACCTGGATAAACGCAGCACCTTTATTTGGTATGGCGGATTAGTAATGACATAGATATGAAGCTGCAGTGCGCAGTTCAGGTTTGGTGATTAGTGATATTGAGGCATTTCTCCTCAATGTCCTGGAGTAGGCAGGATTCAGCCAGGATGGTCAGTTTCTGAGTTTATGGCGCTATGTAAGTAATTGACAACGCAGCCAACATAATTTCATCTACAAAAACTTCATTGCACCGACACTAGTGTTGCCGGTTGTCCAAAAACTGTCGCAAAGAGAAAGTAAACACGGATTAAAGGGAATTCATTTATTCGAACATGGAAATTGGTTGGGGAAGCGGGAATAATTGCAAACGTTCGCTGAGATGACCAAGCTAATTGAGCGGCTCTCAGATAGAGAATCAATTGTCTGTCAAGTGATCACGCAACAAATCGGGGATGATGATTTTTTTTTGTGATTTGGGAACGTGCAGCAGAGCTTTATATGGACTGCGCTTTGCATAGATTTGCAGTTGGCGGGGTCATCAATATAACTATTAAAGATTCGAAAGTTTGCCAAAAACAGGGATTAGGGATTTTGTTCGCGTGTACAGGGCAGGTCAGCGGATGGGTGATATGAAGACGATATTGATAGACCGAATAATTAATGCATAGCGTGGATACTTCGTCAGATGCTGTTAACAGAATGAAACTCAGATCACGGTCAACGAAAGACTGAGGATGGAAAACATTATCATCAGACACCGGACAATAAGCCACAATAGAACAGTACAGCACAGAACAGGCCCTTTGGCCCTCAATGTTGTGCCGAGCAATGATCACCCTACTTAAACCCACGTAACCCATATACCCGTAACCCAATAATCCCCCCATTAACCTTACACTACCGGCAATTTTAGCATGGCCAATCCACCTAACCCGCACATCTTTGGACTGTGGGAGGAAACCGGAGCACCCGGAGGAAACCCACGCACACACGGGGAGGACGTGCAGACTCCACACAGACAGTGACCCAGCCGGGAATCGAACCTGCGACCCTGGAGCTGTGAAGCATTGATGCTAACCACCATGCTACCGTGAGGCCCGTGAGGATAATAAATGCAGGACATGATTCGGGAACACGGTTTCCAATGGAGATTGAGAACATTGTATACTGTCTTCCGAAAGTTTCAATGATAAAAACAATAATGCAGTGAAATGGACTTGACAGATCTAATAACTAGTTGTAAGGTCTTAACAACTTTCACGATACCATCGCAAATAAGAAAAACCCTTTCAGACGCAATAGCAGTTGTCAGAATTTTGTGAAATTAACAGTCAGATAGAGGGGTCATAGGTTGAAACATCAGCATCAAAAAGGGAGAAATTAATAAATAGAGCAATATAAATATTAAAGATGATTCAAATAATTAATATTTGGAGAGCTAGAGAGGCTTACCAGGGACACCAACCACTGCGAGTATTGGATAATAAATGAAACTGACAATCTCAAGTATCAGGAGGATCCGATCACTTAAAGATAACCATTGATAAGTTGCCAGCAGATAGTTTACTGCTGCGTAGGCACTCATCGGCATTGCTGCAAAATTTCTGTCCAACGTTTTCAAATTCTGATCTCCCACTTTCTCGCTCTCTCCCTCTGTGAAGTTGTGAGTCGATAACACCGCTGACAGGGTGGTTAAAACATCAATTGGATTCGCTAATTAATAGAAGGGTGAAACTCCCCAGTGACAATATCATAACCCATGGAGACCGGAATTAATTCCATTAACTGAACAAACAATGCCAGTTAACCTTTTGATGGAACCATCAATTCACCAGACAGGTGTTTCCAATGTGAATCTAGGCTTTAATCGACTTCCTTCAGAGCCAGCCTGTTACCTGTCGATGAACTCGTAGTGAACTCAGGCTGACTCTGGACAAGGGTATTTATACAGCTGCACTAGGGGGAGGAGTCATGGGTGGAACCAAGGGTGGAGCCCAGTACAAGTTCCTGAGTGCGCCCAGTGATACTCCCCCTAGTGGTAGGATAGCGCTACTGCTCTTACAAAGACAGTGTGAATTACATATCATATTAGAAGGGCCTCACGGTAGCATGGTGGTTAGCATCAATGCTTCACAGCTCCAGGGTCCCAGGTTCGATTCCCGGCTGGGTCACTGTCTGTGTGGAGTCTGCACGTCCTCCCCGTGTGTGCGTGGGTTTCCTCCGGGTGCTCCGGTTTCCTCCCACAGTCCAAAGATGTGCGGGTTAGGTGGATTGGCCATGCTAAAATTGCCCGTAGTGTAATGTTAATGGGGGGATTGTTGGGTTACGGGTATACAGGTTACGTGGGTTTAAGTAGGGTGATCATTGTTCGGCACAACATCGAGGGCCGAAGGGCCTGTTCTGTGCTGTACTGTTCTATGTTCTATCTATATTACATTCACCACACCTTTTACAATCAAAACAGTTTTGTCTACCTCATGCCTATGGCATGCTGCAGACTGCTGCTCACATATAGCTAATTGTTCACTTTCCGAACCACCTTTCCCAAACACAAACATTCGAAATAGCTGCCCAGATTTTGATGTTTCGACTCTGAAACCCTCCCAATCCAATTAATAGTGGTAATATTTAAATATGATTCAGAACATATAACATAGAACAGTACAACACAGTACAGGCTCTTCAGCTCACAATGTTATGCCGGCCATTTATCCTGATCTAAGAGCAACCTAACCGACACCCCTTCAATTTACCGCTGTCCATGTGCCTGTCTCAGAGTCACTTAAATGTCCCTAATGACTCTGACTCCACCACATCAGCTGGCAGTGCATTCCACGCACTTACCAAGCTCTATGTAAAGAACCGACCCCTGACATCTCCCTTACACCTTCCTCCAATCACCTTAAAACTATGTCCCCTCGTCATAGCCATTTCCGCCCTGGGGAAAAGTCACTGGCTATCCACTCTATCCATGCCTCACATCACTTTGTACACCTTTATCAAATCACCTCTCTTCCTTCTTCGCTCCAGTGAGAAAAGCCTGAGCTCCCTCAATCTTTCTTCATAAGACATGCCCTCCATTCCAGGCAGCATCCTGGTAAATCTCCTCCATACACCCTCCAAAGCATCCACATCCTATAATGAGGCAATCAGAACTGGACTCAATATTCCAAGTATGGTCTAACTAGGGTTTGAAAAGCTGCTGCAAAACCTTGCGGCTCTTAAACGCAATCCCCCTGTTAATGAGAGCCAACACACCATACACCTTCTTAACAACCCTATCAACCTGGATGGCAACTTTGAGGAATCTATGCACATAGAACATAGAACAGTACAGCACAGAACAGGCCCTTCGGCCCTCAATGTTGTGCCGAGCCATGATCACCCTACTCAACCCACATATCCACCCTATTCCCGTAACCCAACAACCCCCCCCCTTAACCTTACTTTTATTAGGACACTACGGGCAATTTAGCATGGCCAATCCACCTAACCCGCACATATTTGGACTGTGGGAGGAAACCGGAGCACCCGGAGGAAACCCACGCACACAGTGGGAGGACGTGCAGACTCCACACAGACAGTTACCCAGCCGGGAATCGAACCTGGGACCCTGGAGCTGTGAAGCATTTATGCTAACCACCATGCTACCCTGCTGCCCCATCCAAATGGAACCCAAGATCCCTCTGTTCCTCCACACTTCCAAGAATCCTGCCTTTAACCCTGTATTCAGCATTCAAATTCAACCTTCCAAAATGAATCACTTCACATTTATCAAGGTTGAACTCCATCAGCCACTTCTCAGCCCAGCTCTGCATCTGTCAATGTCCTGTTCTAACCTGCAACAACCCTCAACACTATCTACAACTCCACCAACGTTTGTGTCATCGGCAAACTTATTAACCCACACTCCCACTTCCTCATCCAAGTCATTTATAAAAACCACAAAGAGCAGAGGTCCCAGAACAGATCCCTGCGGGACACCACTGGTCACCGACCTCCAGGCGGAATACTTTCCATCCACTACCACTCGCTGTCCTCTTTCAGCCAGCCAATTATGTATCCAGACAGCCAAATTTCCCTGTATCTCATGCCCCCTAACTCTCCAAATGAGCCTACCATGGGATACCTTATCAAATGCCTTACTGAAATGGCCAACTGGATAAGTAACTGGCTATCACATGGAAGACAGGGGTGGTGGTGGATGGAAAATGTTCAGACTGGAGACCACTCACCAGTGGTGTACCTCTGCTATTTGTGATTTTTATCAATGATTTCGAGGAGGGGGCTGAAGGATGGGTCAGTGAATTTGGTGATGACACCAAGATTGGTGGAGTAGTGGATGAGGTGGAGGGCTGTTGTAGGCTGCAAAGAGACATTGATAGGATGCAGAGCTGGGCCGAAAAATGGCAGATGGAGTTTGACCCAGATAAGTGCGAGGTGATTCATTTTGGTAGAAAAAATTTGAATGCGGATTACAGGGTCGACGGCAGGGTTCTTAGGAATGTGGAGGAACAGAGAGATCTTGGGGTTCATGTCCACAGATCTCTGAAGGTTGCCACTCAAGTGGATAGAGCCGTGGAGAACGCTTATAGTGTGTTAGTGTTTATGAACTGGGGGCTTGAGTTTAAGAACCACTGGGCTATGCTGCAACTATACATGACCTTGGTGAGACCACATTTGGAGTATTGTGTGCAGTTCTGGTCACCTCATTATAGGAAGGATGTGGAAGCATTGGAAAGGGTGCAAAGGAGATTTACCAGGATGTTTCCTGGTTTGCAGGGTAGGTCTTATGAGGAAAGGTTGAGGGAACCAGGGCGGAGCGGAGGAGGATGAGAGGCGACTTAATAGAGTTTTATAAGATGGTGAGGGGGATAGATAGAATGGACGTTCAGAGACTATTTCCTCGGGTGGATGCAGCAGTGACAAGGGGGCATAACTATAAGGTTCAGGGTGGGAGATATAGGAGGGATGTCCGAGGTAGTTTCTTTACTCAGAGAGTGGTTAGGGTGTGGAATGGACTGCCTGCTGTGATAGCGGAGTCGGACACTTTAGGAACTTTCATGCAGTTATTGGAGAGGCACATGGAGCATACCAGAATGACAGGGAGTGGGATAGCTTGATCTTGGTTTCGGACAATTCTCGGCACAACATCGAGGGCCAAAGGGCCTGTTCTGTGCTGTACTGTTCTATGTTCTATGTTCATATACACCGCACCCATTGCCCTAATTTAAGAATTAGGTTTGAGTTTGAAATTATGGACACTGAAGATTTAAATTGCAAAGAACTGCATGTTATTTGGATTAGCCATTCTAAATTACCTCTTTGTTTGCAAAGGTATGCAGGTTAGGTTAAGCGGTTATTGGTGTTCGATGGAGTGCTCTTTATGAGGGTCGGTGCAGTCTCTGGGAGCCTCCTTCTGCACTGTTGGTTTTCCATGATTATACAATTCACAAAGTAAGCTAACGGTTATATCAGTATAACATTTTGGCAACAGGCAATACGAAGGTAAGAGGAGCGCCCGACTGGACCACCAGCGTTGGAACCGAACAAGGCATCCGGCGCAACCTGACCCAGGAAGACCCTGCCTCCCACCCAAACCCGGACTAAAAATGACCAAAATGGCAGACACACCACAGAGGGACCCAAATGCGCCAAAAGGTAGACCCGCGCTTGCGGAACTCCGAGGCCTGATCAGATCATAAACATTCCCCCTGGCGACCCCAAAATCGCAAACAGCGCCCCGGGACCCTGCCAGACGCGACACCAAAATAGAAACCAGCCAGATGCAATCACTGAAGTTCCACGAGATCAGACTTCTCTCATCAGATCCCGGGACCATCCAGGAGCAGCCGCTGACCAAGGATGCGAGGGAAACACAGCGCTCTGCAGCTGAGACTAAACCAACATGGTTTTAAATCTCCCCTCCCCAGCATACTCCTGGCAAACGTTGTTGCACGTTTTACTATGGGCGTAAAACGCGTTTATTGGGGTGTATTAACTTCCAAGTGCTTAACACCGCTAGGCTCTGTCTTATGTATTTATTCAGCTTTAGGAGTCGCCAGTTGCCGTATAGACAACGTCACTAGTATTCCAAGGTCAAGTTCAAAGTAATAAAGACGATACACCGATTAGTAAGGTCCAAACGATAATATTTATTATACAGTAATAATAAATATCCATGCACACACTAAGAGACTAAGCTATGACTAAACTAAAGTAATCAGAATACTTATCTAACAGGAACAGGCAAGGTCAGGGAGCGAGGCCTTCGTCCTGGTCTTGGGCTGCAACCTTCAGCAAGCGTTCTGGTCACTGGGGGTTCTAGCGGGCTTAGTTCGCGTAGCGAGCGTCGTACTGGCACTTACGGTTCGGCGGCTGGTGCTCAACGGCTGGAGTCAGTGGATCTTCTAAGTCGTGGTCAGAGCCGGAGCACGGAAAAAACAGACCGGACAACACGAGGTCCCTATCTTTTATAGGGGTTGCATTGTCCTTCCCTCTTCTCGGGTGGGCTCTACCTATTGGATCAATTTCTTATCGATACTGGATTAATTCCCCAATGCGAGGGGGTCTCCGTGATGGAGGGGGCGTTTCTTATGTCCTTTTGTTTGGAGGTTTCTGGTGCCTCGATGTCTGGGCCTTGATTAGAATGTGTCCATTCAGAACCAAATGTATCTATTGTGTGGGTGTTCAAGTCTGATGGCCTCATTAGCATGCAAAGCGTTTTGCCATTTGCACCTAGCTAAGGTCTTCTCACCTGAGCCCAAACTGGTTTCTGCTGCTGCAGAATGCAAAATGCTCTTTGCAGACTGCTGTTCTGGCTAAACTGTCTGTTTCCCAGCAGTCTTAGCGCTTGACCTAATTTTGTAGCTCAGCATCCATTTTAGGTGGCTACATTCCCTCCTTGTGATCCTCACAATCAAAATATTGTGAAGGATCACAATGTACGTCGCCTTGAGTGCATCTGGGTTGCCTTCTTTGTGCCCCCTGACCTCTTGCCAGTTCCTGGGCTACTCTATCTTAAACTATGGGAAGAAAAAAATTTTACCTAACATTCTACTTGGCGCTATGTCAAAGGGGACATGCATTACCATAAACTGGGAACCTCTACCTATCACAATTATCCCTAACTTTACTTAAACATTTCCTCACACTCTAAAACCTTAACCATTCACACCACAACATCACATTTCCTAACTCGGCAGTCGAGTATAGGACAATACAATACAGGGTCGAATTTTTATTCATTCTTTACACAGTGCTTTATTCATCATGGGGCAGAGGGGATTGATGAAATCGAAAAATCGGAGATCGAACTCCATAGACGGAAGGGCAAGAACGGGAGGCTCTCCTCTTCCACTTCCTCAACCTGAGGGTCTGTACAAGGATAACGAGGATCGCAATCACCAGTAGTGATTCGATTACGTATGACATGGAGTACCATGTCATAAATTTAGTGCACCAGGTCTGAACCTCACTGATCAGAGCTGAGCACTGGGGAGTGGTTGTAAGGGAAACATTTACGGTGGGGGTTGTGGGGGAAACGTGTCTTGTTTCCACACAAACAGATATAACAGTTAACAACAATAGGTGAGCTTCCATCATCTTTATCTTGGTTTTCTTCTTTCTTCCTCCTGTATGGACAATCCTTGCTTCGACCCCTGTCTCGTCCTTCGAAAGCTATGGGATCAAGCACAGTATCTGTCAATACACAGTTTAAGATCTTTACCTGTTAGTGCATCTGTCTTTTATATTCCGATTGACCCTTTAAAAATGACTGGCCAAGTCACACCCTGTGACTCCCCTCATTTTTTTCTTTTTCAAAAGCGAATTTGAAGACCAGAATACACCTAACAATCCTTCTCCTGCGAGCCGTCTCGCAGGCTTTGCTCATGTACCATCCGAATGTTCCTGGATGTAAATAGCATGTGGGATGGCGGCCGAAGGGCTGCCTAACGAAAAATGAAAACAAAATTTTGAAAGAAACGTCCGAATGAGTTGCGTATGGGCCGCTACGGGTACGAGTTGGATGGGATCCCCGGGTAGGGCGTGCTGTGCCATACCCGAGCTTGGCTGACCAAAGTGGGTTCTCAGACAGGGAGGGTCCTCAGTGCCGTTTGTCCACTGCCTGAGTAACCTGGATTAAAACGGGTACGAATGTGGTTACCGTGACTTGCAGCCTCTATTCGCCGAATAGAGGGGCACCTAAAAACAAGGGAGCCAAGCTGCTCCGTTCTGAAAACAGGGAACAAGTCGTGAACCGTGTCGGTTCACCAGAGGATACAACTGAAGTTCTCAGAGGTTTCGGCAGAGAAACTATTGGGTGTGTAAGGCTGTCACAAGTCTTACAACTTTGAAAAGATCTCCAATCAAACTGGGTTTTTGGAAACGAAGTTCTCAAAGGTATCGGCAGACAAACTAACGTGTATGTGAGGTGGTCACAATCTTTTCAGCTGAAAAGAAGATGTCCATCCTCCAACTGAAACATTTACATTCCTGAAACAAACAAACATAAAACGAAGACAAACATACGTGCAGGTTCCATCAGAAAGGACATCGTTTCCCTCAAACGATTCCTATTTTACATCATCTGGACACCTCACTTTTCCTCTGTCTCTGTGAACAGGGTCACAAAGGGGTTGCCGTGTCGGGAGTCAGACACCGTGTCGTCCTGCTCTCCCGGATCCCACACCCTTGTGTGGATCAGGCATGCTATTTTCGAATTGTGTGACCGGGGGTCACTTTCGTCATTGCGGACAAGTCTGTATGAATTGTCCCTGTGCCATAGTGTTGTGTCAAGTGTGGTGTTGGGGTAGTCGGGGTTGGGTGGTGGTTCTGGGTTTTTAAGGTAAGTGACTTCCATGGGGTCACTGGAGTCGGGGTCGTAGTTGGTGCAGTGTGGGCTGTATGGCTGTGTGCTGTCGCTGTCCTCAGAGTCAGTGTCTGTCCTGGTGTCTCTGCTGTGGCAGCTTGTGGGCGTTTCGGGGCGTGGTCTGTTGTGGTCGGTGGGCGGAGTCGTGGGCGAGTCCGTTGATGAACTGGTCTGTGAGGGGGATGGTGGAAAAGTGTCTCTAGTGGGCGGGGTGAAGTGTTCTGCTGCGTCTAGCAGGACATGGTGAGCATGGTTAGACTGTGTCCCATATGCCTTTAAGCTGGTTAATATGGAACCACGCGGTCTTCCCATTAGGATATTTTACCCTGTAAACTGAGGGGCTAATTTTATCCGAAATTGAGTATGGACCGGAATATTTTGGAGCCAAAAAACTGCTGGGGTTGTAAACAGATAACATTACCTGTTGCCCAACCTGGAATTCTGTGGGGTGTACGGTCTTATTAAAACAAGCGGTGCGTTGTTGACGGCGTTTTCCAAGCTGAACAGCGGCTGCAATCTGTGCAGACCTCACAGTCTCAACCAAGTCTTTAACCGTCTTTTCGTGTGTGAGGGCTGTCACCTCGGGGCTGGTCATGTCCAGTCCTAAAAGGAATTCTGTCCCTTTCATAGGGCGTCCGGTCATGAGTGTGTGTGGTGTGTATCCTGTGGAAGTGGAAACAGTGTTCCTTATGAACATGAGTGCAAATGGGAGCACTGAATCCCATGTGGAGTTAGAACATAGAACATAGAACAGTACAGCACAGAACAGGCCCTTCGGCCCTCGATGTTGTGCCGAGCAATGATCACCCTACTTAAACCCACGTAACCCTTATACCCGTAACCCAACAATCCCCCCATTAACCTTACACTACTGGCAATTTAACATGGCCAATCCACCTAACCCGCACATCTTTGGACTGTGGGAGGAAACCGGAGCACCCGGAGGAAACCCACGCACACACGGGGAGGACGTGCAGACTCCACACAGACAGTGACCCAGCCGGGAATCGAACCTGGGACCCTGGAGCTGTGAGCATTGATGCTAACCACCATGCTACCGTGAGGCCTCCCGAGTTATTTTCCTGAACCATTTTCCTAAGGGTAGTTTTTAGAGTCCGATTCATGCGCTCCACAATCCCGCTGGACTGTGGATGATACGCAATATGGAAATTTTGTTTTATCCCAAATATTGTCAGGACGTTCCTCATGACCCGTCCTGTAAAGTGAGATCCCTGGTCCGAATCGATACTTCGGGGTAAACCCCATCTCGTGAAGATGTGGTGGGTCAGGATCTTTGCAGCTGTCTTAGCTGTATTTGTTCTAGAGGGGAATGCCTCTACCCATTTGGTAAAGGTGTCGATGACCACCAGAACGTATTTATAGCCATTCCTACAAGGGGGCAATGGTCCTATGAAATCGATCTGGAGGTTTGTCCAGGGGCCGTTTACTGGGCGAGTATGCCGAAGTTGTGCCTTCTTAGAATACCGCTCCGGGTTATTCTGAGCACAAATAAGGCAATTCTCTACGTAATGCGTGACATCAGTCCTGAGATTAGGCCACCAACAGAGTTGCCTGAGGTGCCTCGTTGTTGCATCAATTCCCTGATGCCCGTGGTTATCATGGAATAAAGCAATCATTGCATTCCTGTCCTGCTGCGGGACCACATAAAGTTGTTCCTTAATGATCACACCCTCATGTGTGGTCAGTGCGTGTTTAAAGCTCTCGTACTCTGGCACAAAATTGCCTTTAAAAACCTCCCTGAGGTCCTTATCCTGTTTTTGTGCTGCTACAAGATCTTTAATATCTGTCTGTGAGATTTGGACTGCGCTCACAGGGGCGCTAGCTGGTGCGCTAGCTGGGGGGGTCCATAAGTGTCCTCGCCTGGAACCTGCCTTAGCCAGTGCGTCGGCCTTTACATTCCCAGGGGGTGATGACCTATGGTGACTTCTCACCTTTATTATGCCGAAGGTCCTGTCCTTCGCCTGTGCTAAAATATGCTGGAGTAGAGGGGCTGATGGAAGGGGTTTCCCGTCTGCGGAGACAAAACCTCGTGTCCTCCACAGGGGCAAAAAATCTGTTAAGCTATTGCATACATATAAGCTGTCTGAATATATGTCTGCTGGGCTGGGGAAAGAATCGGGGTGGTCCACTATATACGCTATGGCCGCGAGCTCTGCTGCCTGCGCGCCTAAGTGACCTGGTAACTTAAGAGCGATTTCTTCGAGAGCGCGCCCCTGCGTGTCCTCTACATAGATGCCGCATCCTGTGATACGCTCACCATTTAAAACTGTGGAGGAACCGTCTACATAAATCCTCAGGGGTCCACACGTGTCTGTGGGCTGGGGGCTTTGTTTTGGGTTCCCTATCTTCCTGGGGGGTGTTTTTGCGATAAAGGGTCCTGTGTTATGCAGGGGAGCTACAATTTCACAGTCATGGGGCTGTCCGGGGTATTGGAGGTTGTCTGCTAAATATGTGTGTGTGCGGGTCCGTTTTACTGTAATGTCCCGTCCTTGTAGAAGTAGTGTCCATCTAGCTGCCCTAATCTGGCTAACTGAACCGTCCTTCAGTCGACCGTCTAGGAGTAGCTGTGTGGGTGTGTGTTCGGTCAGAATAGTAATGGGGTTGAGTCCGGTGATGTATGAGAAATACTGCACTGCCCAGAAGACAGCAAGGAGGTGCCTCTCACAGGCAGAGAATCCTTGTTCTACCGGGTCTAACAGTCGGGAGGCATAAGCCACTGGTCTTAGCTGCTCGTGCCGTTCCTGAAGCAACATGGCCGAGAGGGTCAGATCGGTGCTCGCTACCTCTATTGCGTAGGGTGAAAGTTGGTCTGGGACTAGCAGCGCGGGTGCTGCACTAAGGGCTCGTTTCAACTCCTCCACAGCGCCTGTATGCTGCGGAAGCCATTCCCAGGGGGCTCCTTTCTTAAGGAGGTCTGAGAGTGGGCGGCTTTTGTCGCGAATCCGTCGATGTGGTTCCGACAATAGCCAACCAGTCCTAAAAACGACCGGAGGGCTGATACATTTTGGGGAAGGGGCAATTTGACAATCGAATCAATTCTTTTGAATTCGATCTCGCGTTTGCCGTGTGTGATGACTGTTCCCAAATACATCACTTTAGTTTCCAAAATCTGGGCCTTTCTTGGGTTAACTTTACATCCAATTGAAGTCAACAGTTCCAGGAGTTCGGCCAGAAGCGTAATGTGCTCTGCCTTTGTGTCTGTCTGCAGTAGTAGGTCGTCTACATACTGTACCAGACATTCGGGGCGGGAGAATTTCTCTAAACCACTTGCCAACTGTCGGTGGAAAATGGAGGGGGAATTGTGGAATCCTTGTGGAAGGCATGTCCACGTATACTGCTGTGTTTTAAAAGTGAAGGCAAATTTGTACTGGCACGCTTTTGCCAATGGTATTGACCAGAATCCGTTACTGATGTCCAATGCCGTGAAGTATTTGGAGTTGAGTCCCTGCTTGAGCATGGTCTCGGGACTAGTAGCTACCGTTGGGGCTACTGCGGGGGTGACTTTGTTGAGTTCCCGATAATCGATGGTCAGACGCCATGATCCATCGGGCTTCCTCACTGGCCAAATAGGGGCATTATTGGTCGAGGCTACCGATCTGAGCACACCTTGCTCCAATAAGCTTCCTATCACCTTTTCTATTTCCACCTCTGCTTCCAGGGGAAATCTATACTGTTTCTGTGGTCGGGGGTCCTGTCCGGTAACGTGAACTGGTCCAGTCATTCTGCCACAGTCATGACGGTGACTTGCAAATGCTGTCCTGTGTTTGTTCAGTAGGGCTTTTATTTGTCTGTCGGTGTGGAGTGTAGTCAGGTCGAATGAGTACTCTCCCACTGCGCTAATCCGATTAGCGTAGTCTCCTACTGTGAGGGTGGCTGGTGCTCTGTCTGATCTAGCCATTCGCCAGACACACTGGTTCACTGGGTCGAACGACAAGCTATGAGCGTTCATAAAGTCTATCCCTAAGATGTGTTCTGCTGTCCGGGGAAGATTTACTAGAACTACGGAGTGTTTGGTTGTGATGTTCCCTAGCTGGATTGCTACGGGTGCTGTGATGTGTCCCTGCTGCGAGTGTCCGGTGAACCCGCTAAGTGTGATGGTGGAGGTGGTCGGCCACGTGTCTGCGTGTGCCGTGATCGTGGAGTTAATGGTGGTGCGGGAGCCTCCTGTGTCCCACAGTAACTCTATGGGCTTCCCTTTTACTCTTGCTGTGACTACGGGTCTCCCTGATGAATCCCATAGTGTGTCACAGACCCAAGTGGGGGAGCCCGAACACCGTCAGTTCGTCTCGTCCACATTGGTGGGTCCTGACTGTACTGCTACATTGTGGATGGGTTTTGCCTTACTGCGGTTCAGAGTGCCTGTCTGCTGGCCTCTCTGAGATCGCTGGGGTGCTTGGCATTCTTTTGCCCAATGCCCTAACTGTCCACAGTTATAGCATTCCTGGCCTTTCTGTTGTGGGCTGTTCTTCCCTTCATTGACCCATGCGGGTTTCTGATGCTCTCTCACTGCCTGAATATCTGCGGCAGCCTGAGCCTCTTCTGGGGATTGAACCTTATTCTTTGCCTGAATTGATTGCTCCCATGCGCGGGACAACCTTTTCAGGACCCATTTCTCATTATGGGCCTCTTCTGAGGGGTCATAACTGTTGCAAGCGCTCTGTCCTGCCTCTGTTGCGTGTGAGATAATGGTGCGCGTCCATTTGACCATATTTTCCCAGTTCAAATGCGCTCTGTTTAACTCGCCGAAAACTGCATTGAAGTGAATCCACAGCCTTCCTGCGAATGCTGTGGGGTGTTCGGATCTTTTCTGCCGGCACTTATTAAGACCTTCTACGGGGTCACCTCGATTGTACCCGATGGCATCTAAAATGGAGGTGTGCATCTCCTCTAGGGTGCCTCCTGCCACGTTCTGTGGGTCGGGGAGGGCTGCTACTACTGACTGGTCTAAGCTCAGCACGGTGAGCTTAACCTGCTCTCTCTCATCCAGGCCGTACATGGTAGCCTGCTGTTTTACTTTAGCGAAAAACTGGTGGGGGTCTGCGGTGGGGAGGAACGGAGTGATCTTCTCACATGCGTCCCTGAGCTGGGTTACAGTTAAGGGGGTGGTGTAGGTTATATCTGGTGCGCCTTCTGTTATAGCTTTTCTCTGCGTGGTTACTGGGTTCATGGGTGCGGATATGATCTGATCTGTGGGGGGTGGGGGTGCCTGCCTTTTCTGTTGCGCTGCTGGCGCACATGTTCCCTGAACATATCGCTGTGCTGTTTCACTTAGTTCTTGCCAATCTGGGGCATTTTCTCCATCTAACTGGGTCCCAAAGGTGCTTTGGAACCCATTTTGCACCGAAAGCAGCGATTGCAGCTCTGCAATCTGTTTCCTGCATTTCGCGTGATCCACAGTACTTTGCCTTTGTTCTGTGGTTGCAGCATGGAGTGCTCTCAAAGCTGCTTTGAGATCGGAGCATTGCCTCTGCAACGCCTCCACCTGCTTCTCTGATTCCTCCCTTATCAGAACGGCACGTTGCACGTCCTGATAAGCCTTTTCGTACTGGGTCTGGGAACTGCTGAGATGGGCTAGACAAGACTGATGTGCCCTCTTGGCATCATCCACCTCTCTACCTTTCTCTACCAACTTCCCTCTTAGATCCAGATTCTCCTTCTCAATGTCCCTGACATCGACCTTACTCATGCGGTTCCTTTCCTCTAATTCTGCCCGGAGCGTCCTGACGACCTCCTCTGTGCCTCGCAATTGTGCCAAACAGGACACAATCGCCATCGGCTTACGTGCTTTACTGAGGTTCTTTTTGTGAATTTGAGAGAGGTTCTCCCACCAAGTATGTCCTATACTTCCGGGACCTGTCTCCTCATTCAAACAAAACTCTTTCCAAAGGGGCCATCCCTTTCCTTGTAAATATTTGCGGAGTTCCAGCTCCCACGTGGGACACTGGCCTACCCTGCTACTGTTGCTGGTCGCTGCGACCACAAACCTTTCTGGGTCCATCAGACGTTCCATTGCCTGCATGGCCATTTTCTCTGACTCTCTTTTATTAATTTGGAACAGGGGGTTGCTGGGGTTGTGTTTCAAGAAACGGGTACGGCTTACGCTATGTTCCGTTCAAAAACTACCGAAAGTTTGTCGCAACAAAATGCTTTCAGTTTTACCTTACAGCCCTGTTAGTACGCATGCACTAAACACACTTCCGAATTACGCTTATTAGTTTGAACACCTTGAATACTTGTGATTTTCTTTACTTTCTTACTTTCTCTGTAATTTGGAGTTCCAATTCAAATTTCAGGGTCCTGGACGGTGTGGGGTTTCCACTTACAACCGTGTCCCGTCAGGAAGTCGCCACTAAATGTTGCACGTTTTACTATGGGCGTAAAACGCGTTTATTGGGGTGTATTAACTTCCAAGTGCTTAACACCGCTAGGCTCTGTCTTATGTATTTATTCAGCTTTAGGAGTCGCCAGTTGCCGTATAGACAACGTCACTAGTATTCCAAGGTCAAGTTCAAAGTAATAAAGACGATACACCGATTAGTAAGGTCCAAACGATAATATTTATTATACAGTAATAATAAATATTCATGCACACACTAAGAGACTAAGCTATGACTAAACTAAAGTAATCAGAATACTTATCTAACAGGAACAGGCAAGGTCAGGGAGCGAGGCCTTCGTCCTGGTCTTGGGCTGCAACCTTCAGCAAGCGTTCTGGTCACTGGGGGTTCTAGCGGGCTTAGTTCGCGTAGCGAGCGTCGTACTGGCACTTACGGTTCGGCGGCTGGTGCTCAACGGCTGGAGTCAGTGGATCTTCTAAGTCGTGGTCAGAGCCGGAGCACGGAAAAAACAGACCGGACAACACGAGGTCCCTATCTTTTATAGGGGTTCCATTGTCCTTCCCTCTTCTCGGGCGGGCTCTACCTATTGGATCAATTTCTTATCGATACTGGATTAATTCCCCAATGCGAGGGGGTCTCCGTGATGGAGGGGGCGTTTCTTATGTCCTTTTGTTTGGAGGTTTCTGGTGCCTCGATGTCTGGGCCTTGATTAGAATGTGTCCATTCAGAACCAAATGTATCTATTGTGTGGGTGTTCAAGTCTGATGGCCTCATTAGCATGCAAAGCGTTTTGCCATTTGCACCTAGCTAAGGTCTTCTCACCTGAGCCCAAACTGGTTTCTGCTGCTGCAGAATGCAAAATGCTCTTTGCAGACTGCTGTTCTGGCTAAACTGTCTGTTTCCCAGCAGTCTTAGCGCTTGACCTAATTTTGTAGCTCAGCATCCATTTTAGGTGGCTACATTCCCTCCTTGTGATCCTCACAATCAAAATATTGTGAAGGATCACAATGTACGTCGCCTTGAGTGCATCTGGGTTGCCTTCTTTGTGTCCCCTGACCTCTTGCCAGTTCCTGGGCTACTCTATCTTAAACTATGGGAAGAAAAAAATTTTACCTAACATTCTACTTGGCGCTATGTCAAAGGGGACATGCATTACCATAAACTGGGAACCTCTACCTATCACAATTATCCCTAACTTTACTTAAACATTTCCTCACACTCTAAAACCTTAACCATTCACACCACAACATCACATTTCCTAACTCGGCAGTCGAGTATAGGACAATACAATACAGGGTCGAATTTTTATTCATTCTTTACACAGTGCTTTATTCATCATGGGGCAGAGGGGATTGATGAAATCGAAAAATCGGAGATCGAACTCCATAGACGGAAGGGCAAGAACGGGAGGCTCTCCTCTTCCACTTCCTCAACCTGAGGGTCTGTACAAGGATAACGAGGATCGCAATCACCAGTAGTGATTCGATTACGTATGACATGGAGTACCATGTCATAAATTTAGTGCACCAGGTCTGAACCTCACTGATCAGAGCTGAGCACTGGGGAGTGGTTGTAAGGGAAACATTTACGGTGGGGGTTGTGGGGGAAACGTGTCTTGTTTCCACACAAACAGATATAACAGTTAACAACAATAGGTGAGCTTCCATCATCTTTATCTTGGTTTTCTTCTTTCTTCCTCCTGTATGGACAATCCTTGCTTCGACCCCTGTCTCGTCCTTCGAAAGCTATGGGATCAAGCACAGTATCTGTCAATACACAGTTTAAGATCTTTACCTGTTAGTGCATCTGTCTTTTATATTCCGATTGACCCTTTAAAAATGACTGGCCAAGTCACACCCTGTGACTCCCCTCATTTTTTTCTTTTTCAAAAGCGAATTTGAAGACCAGAATACACCTAACAATCCTTCTCCTGCGAGCCGTCTCGCAGGCTTTGCTCATGCACCATCCGAATGTTCCTGGATGTAAATAGCATGTGGGATGGCGGCCGAAGGGCTGCCTAACGAAAAATGAAAACAAAATTTTGAAAGAATCGTCCGAATGAGTTGCGTATGGGCCGCTACGGGTACGAGTTGGATGGGATCCCCGGGTAGGGCGTGCTGTGCCATACCCGAGCTTGGCTGACCAAAGTGGGTTCTCAGACAGGGCGGGTCCTCAGTGCCGTTTGTCCACTGCCTGAGTAACCTGGATTAAAACGGGTACGAATGTGGTTACCGTGACTTGCAGCCTCTATTCGCCGAATAGAGGGGCACCTAAAAACAAGGGAGCCAAGATGCTCCGTTCTGAAAACAGGGAACAAGTCGTGAACCGTGTCGGTTCACCAGAGGATACAACTGAAGTTCTCAGAGGTTTCGGCAGAGAAACTATTGGGTGTGTAAGGCTGTCACAAGTCTTACAACTTTGAAAAGATCTCCAATCAAACTGGGTTTTTGGAACCGAAGTTCTCAAAGGTATCGGCAGACAAACTAACGTGTATGTGAGGTGGTCACAATCTTTTCAGCTGAAAAGAAGATGTCCATCCTCCAACTGAAACATTTACATTCCTGAAACAAACAAACATAAAACGAAGACAAACATGCGTGCAGGTTCCATCAGAAAGGACATCGTTTCCCTCAAACGATTCCTATTTTACATCATCTGGACACCTCACTTTTCCTCTGTCTCTGTGAACAGGGTCACAAAGGGGTTGCCGTGTCGGGAGTCAGACACCGTGTCGTCCTGCTCTCCCGGATCCCACACCCTTGTGTGGATCAGGCATGCTATTTTCGAATTGTGTGACCGGGGGTCACTTTCTTCATTGCGGACAAGTCTGTATGAATTGTCCCTGTGCCATAGTGTTGTGTCAAGTGTGGTGTCGGGGTAGTCGGGGTCGGGTGGTGGTTCTGGGTTTTTAAGGTAAGCGACTTCCATGGGGTCACTGGAGTCGGGGTCGTAGTTGGTGCAGTGTGGGCTGTATGGCTGTGTGCTGTCGCTGTCCTCAGAGTCAGTGTCTGTCCTGGTGTCTCTGCTGTGGCAGCTTGTGGGCGTTTCGGGGCGTGGTCTGTTGTGGTCGGTGGGCGGAGTCGTGGGCGAGTCCGTTGATGAACTGGTCTGTGAGGGGGATGGTGGAAAAGTGTCTCTAGTGTTCTGCTGCGTCTAGCAGGACATGGTGAGCATGGTTAGACTGTGTCCCATATGCTTTAAGCTGGTTAATATGGAACCACGCGGTCTTCCCATTAGGATATTTTACCCTGTAAACTGAGGGGCTAATTTTATCCGAAATTGAGTATGGACCGGAATATTTTGGAGCCAAAAAACTGCTGGGGTTGTAAACAGATAACATTACCTGTTGCCCAACCTGGAATTCTGTGGGGTGTACGGTCTTATTAAAACAAGCTGTGCGTTGTTGGCGGCGTTTGCCTAGCTGAACTGCGGCTGCAATCTGTGCAGACCTCACAGTCTCAACCAAGTCTTTAACCGTCTTTTCGTGTGTGAGGGCTGTCACCTCGGGGCTGGTCATGTCCAGTCCTAAAAGGAATTCTGTCCCTTTCATAGGGCGTCCGGTCATGAGTGTGTGTGGTGTGTATCCTGTCGATGTGGAGACAGTGTTCCTTATGAACATGAGTGCAAATGGGAGCACTGAATCCCATGTGGAGTTATTTTCCTGAACCATTTTCCTAAGGGTAGTTTTTAGAGTCCGATTCATGCGCTCCACAATCCCGCTGGACTGTGGATGATACGCAATATGGAAATTTTGTTTTATCCCAAATATTGTCAGGACGTTCCTCATGACCCGTCCTGTAAAGTGAGATCCCTGGTCCGAATCGATACTTCGGGGTAAACCCCATCTCGTGAAGATGTGGTGGGTCAGGATCTTTGCAGCTGTCTTAGCTGTATTTGTTCTAGAGGGGAATGCCTCTACCCATTTGGTAAAGGTGTCGATGACCACCAGAACGTATTTATAGCCATTCCTACAAGGGGGCAATGGTCCTATGAAATCGATCTGGAGGTTTGTCCAGGGGCCGTTTACTGGGCGAGTATGCCGAAGTTGTGCCTTCTTAGAATACCGCTCTGGGTTATTCTGAGCACAAATAAGGCAATTCTCTACGTAATGCGTGACATCAGTCCTGAGATTAGGCCACCAACAGAGTTGCCTGAGGTGCCTCGTTGTTGCATCAATTCCCTGATGCCCGTGGTTATCATGGAATAAAGCAATCATTGCATTCCTGTCCTGCTGCGGGACCACATAAAGTTGTTCCTTAATGATCACACCCTCATGTGTGGTCAGTGCGTGTTTAAAGCTCTCGTACTCTGGCACAAAATTGCCTTTAAAAACCTCCCTGAGGTCCTTATCCTGTTTTTGTGCTGCTACAAGATCTTTAATATCTGTCTGTGAGATTTGGACTGCGCTCACAGGGGCGCTAGCTGGTGCGCTAGCTTGGGGGGTCCATAAGTGTCCTCACCTGGAACCTGCCTTAGCCAGTGCGTCGGCCTTTACATTCCCAGGGGGTGATGACCTATGGTGACTTCTCACCTTTATTATGCCGAAGGTCCTGTCCTTCGCCTGTGCTAAAATATGCTGGAGTAGAGGGGCTGATGGAAGGGGTTTCCCGTCTGCGGAGACAAAACCTCGTGTCCTCCACAGGGGCAAAAAATCTGTTAAGCTATTGCATACATATAAGCTGTCTGAATATATGTCTGCTGGGCTGGGGAAAGAATCGGGGTGGTCCACTATATACGCTATGGCCGCGAGCTCTGCTGCCTGCGCGCCTAAGTGACCTGGTAACTTAAGAGCGATTTCTTCGAGAGCGCGCCCCTGCGTGTCCTCTACATAGATGCCGCATCCTGTGATACGCTCACCATTTGAAACTGTGGAGGAACCGTCTACATAAATCCTCAGGGGTCCACACGTGTCTGTGGGCTGGGGGCTTTGTTTTGGGTTCCCTATCTTCCTGGGGGGTGTTTTTGCGATAAAGGGTCCTGTGTTATGCAGGGGAGCTACAATTTCACAGTCATGGGGCTGTCCGGGGTATTGGAGGTTGTCTGCTAAATATGTGTGTGTGCGGGTCCGTTTTACTGTAATGTCCCGTCCTTGTAGAAGTAGTGTCCATCTAGCTGCCCTAATCTGGCTAACTGAACCGTCCTTCAGTCGACCGTCTAGGAGTAGCTGTGTGGGTGTGTGTTCGGTCAGAATAGTAATGGGGTTGAGTCCGGTGATGTATGAGAAATACTGCACTGCCCAGAAGACAGCAAGGAGGTGCCTCTCACAGGCAGAGAATCCTTGTTCTACCGGGTCTAACAGTCGGGAGGCATAAGCCACTGGTCTTAGTTGCTCGTGCCGTTCCTGAAGCAACACGGCCGAGAGGGTCAGATCGGTGCTCGCTACCTCTATTGCGTAGGGTGAAAGTTGGTCTGGGACTAGCAGCGCGGGTGCTGCACTAAGGGCTCGTTTCAACTCCTCCACAGCGCCTGTATGCTGCGGAAGCCATTCCCAGGGGGCTCCTTTCTTAAGGAGGTCTGAGAGTGGGGCGGCTTTTGTCGCGAATCCGTCGATGTGGTTCCGACAATAGCCAACCAGTCCTAAAAACGACCGGAGGGCTGATACATTTTGGGGAAGGGGCAATTTGACAATCGAATCAATTCTTTTGAATTCGATCTCGCGTTTGCCGTGTGTGATGACTGTTCCCAATTACATCACTTTAGTTTCCAAAATCTGGGCCTTTCTTGGGTTAACTTTACATCCAATTGAAGTCAACAGTTCCAGGAGTTCGGCCAGAAGCGTAATGTGCTCTGCCTTTGTGTCTGTCTGCAGTAGTAGGTCGTCTACATACTGTACCAGACATTCGGGGCGGGAGAATTTCTCTAAACCACTTGCCAACTGTCGGTGGAAAATGGAGGGGGAATTGTGGAATCCTTGTGGAAGGCATGTCCACGTATACTGCTGTGTTTTAAAAGTGAAGGCAAATTTGTACTGGCACGCTTTTGCCAATGGTATTGACCAGAATCCGTTACTGATGTCCAATGCCGTGAAGTATTTGGAGTTGAGTCCCTGCTTGAGCATGGTCTCGGGACTAGTAGCTACCGTTGGGGCTACTGCGGGGGTGACTTTGTTGAGTTCCCGATAATCGATGGTCAGACGCCATGATCCATCGGGCTTCCTCACTGGCCAAATAGGGGCATTATTGGTCGAGGCTACCGATCTGAGCACACCTTGCTCCAATAAGCTTCCTATCACCTTTTCTATTTCCACCTCTGCTTCCAGGGGAAATCTATACTGTTTCTGTGGTCGGGGGTCCTGTCCGGTAACGTGAACTGGTCCAGTCATTCTGCCACAGTCATGACGGTGACTTGCAAATGCTGTCCTGTGTTTGTTCAGTAGGGCTTTTATTTGTCTGTCGGTGTGGAGTGTAGTCAGGTCGAATGAGTACTCTCCCACTGCGCTAATCCGATTAGCGTAGTCTCCTACTGTGAGGGTGGCTGGTGCTCTGTCTGATCTAGCCATTCGCCAGACACACTGGTTCACTGGGTCGAACGACAAGCTATGAGCGTTCATAAAGTCTATCCCTAAGATGTGTTCTGCTGTCCGGGGAAGATTTACTAGAACTACGGAGTGTTTGGTTGTGATGTTCCCTAGCTGGATTGCTACGGGTGCTGTGATGTGTCCCTGCTGCAAGTGTCCGGTGAACCCGCTAAGTGTGATGGTGGAGGTGGTCGGCCACGTGTCTGCGTGTGCCGTGATCGTGGAGTTAATGGTGGTGCGGGAGCCTCCTGTGTCCCACAGTAACTCTATGGGCTTCCCTTTTACTCTTGCTGTGACTACGGGTCTCCCTGATGAATCCCATAGTGTGTCACAGACCCAAGTGGGGGAGCCCGAACACCGTCAGTTCGTCTCGTCCACATTGGTGGGTCCTGACTGTACTGCTACATTGTGGATGGGTTTTGCCTTACTGCGGTTCAGAGTGCCTGTCTGCTGGCCTCTCTGAGATCGCTGGGGTGCTTGGCATTCTTTTGCCCAATGCCCTAACTGTCCACAGTTATAGCATTCCTGGCCTTTCTGTTGTGGGCTGTTCTTCCCTTCATTGACCCATGCGGGTTTCTGATGCTCTCTCACTGCCTGAATATCTGCGGCAACCTGAGCCTCTTCTGGGGATTGAACCTTATTCTTTGCCTGAATTGATTGCTCCCATGCGCGGGACAACCTTTTCAGGACCCATTTCTCATTATGGGCCTCTTCTGAGGGGTCATAACTGTTGCAAGCGCTCTGTCCTGCCTCTGTTGTGTGTGAGATAATGGTGCGCGTCCATTTGACCATATTTTCCCGGTTCAAATGCGCTCTGTTTAACTCGCCGAAAACTGCATTGAAGTGAATCCACAGCCTTCCTGCGAATGCTGTGGGGTGTTCGGATCTTTTCTGCCGGCACTTATTAAGACCTTCTACGGGGTCACCTCGATTGTACCCGATGGCATCTAAAATGGAGGTGTGCATCTCCTCTAGGGTGCCTCCTGCCACGTTCTGTGGGTCGGGGAGGGCTGCTACTACTGACTGGTCTAAGCTCAGCATGGTGAGCTTAACCTGCTCTCTCTCATCCAGGCCGTACATGGTAGCCTGCTGCTTTACTTTAGCGAAAAACTGGTGGGGGTCTGCAGTGGGGAGGAACGGAGTGATCTTCTCACATGCGTCCCTGAGCTGGGTTACAGTTAAGGGGGTGGTGTAGGTTATATCTGGTGCGCCTTCTGTTATAGCTTTTCTCTGCGTGGTTACTGGGTTCATGGGTGCGGATATGATCTGATCTGTGGGGGGTGGGGGTGCCTGCCTTTTCTGTTGCGCTGCTGGCGCACATGTTCCCTGAACATATCGCTGTGCTGTTTCACTTAGTTCTTGCCAATCTGGGGCATTTTCTCCATCTAACTGGGTCCCAAAAGTGCTTTGGAACCCATTTTGCACCGAAAGCAGCGATTGCAGCTCTGCAATCTGTTTCCTGCATTTCGCGTGATCCACAGTACTTTGCCTTTGCTCTGTGGTTGCAGCATGGAGTGCTCTCAAAGCTGCTTTGAGATCAGAGCATTGCCTCTGCAGCGCCTCCACCCTTATCAGAACGGCACGTTGCACGTCCTGATAAGCCTTTTCGTACTGGGTCTGGGAACTGCTGAGATGGGCTAGACAAGACTGATGTGCCCTCTTGGCATCATCCACCTCTCTACCTTTCTCTACCAACTTCCCTCTTAGATCCAGATTCTCCTTCTCAATGTCCCTGACATCGACCTTACTCATGCGGTTCCTTTCCTCTAATTCTGCCCGGAGCGTCCTGACGACCTCCTCTGTGCCTCGCAATTGTGCCAAACAGGACACAATCGCCATCGGCTTACGTGCTTTACTGAGGTTCTTTTTGTGAATTTGAGAGAGGTTCTCCCACCAAGTATGTCCTATACTTCCGGGACCTGTCTCCTCATTCAAACAAAACTCTTTCCAAAGGGGCCATCCCTTTCCTTGTAAATATTTGCGGAGTTCCAGCTCCCACGTGGGACACTGGCCTACCCTGCTACTGTTGCTGGTCGCTGCGACCACAAACCTTTCTGGATCCATCAGACGTTCCATTGCCTGCATGGCCATTTTCTCTGACTCTCTTTTATTAATTTGGAACAGGGGGTTGCTGGGGTTGTGTTTCAAGAAACGGGTACGGCTTACGCTATGTTCCGTTCAAAAACTACCGAAAGTTTGTCGCAACAAAATGCTTTCAGTTTTACCTTACAGCCCTGTTAGTACGCATGCACTAAACACACTTCCGAATTACGCTTATTAGTTTGAACACCTTGAATACTTGTGATTTTCTTTACTTTCTTACTTTCTCTGTAATTTGGAGTTCCAATTCAAATTTCAGGGTCCTGGACGGTGTGGGGTTTCCACTTACAACCGTGTCCCATCAGGAAGTCGCCACTAAATGTTGCACGTTTTACTATGGGCGTAAAACGCGTTTATTGGGGTGTATTAACTTCCAAGTGCTTAACACCGCTAGGCTCTGTCTTATGTATTTATTCAGCTTTAGGAGTCGCCAGTTGCCGTATAGACAACGTCACTAGTATTCCAAGGTCAAGTTCAAAGTAATAAAGACGATACACCGATTAGTAAGGTCCAAACGATAATATTTATTATACAGTAATAATAAATATTCATGCACACACTAAGAGACTAAGCTATGACTAAACTAAAGTAATCAGAATACTTATCTAACAGGAACAGGCAAGGTCAGGGAGCGAGGCCTTCGTCCTGGTCTTGGGCTGCAACCTTCAGCAAGCGTTCTGGTCACTGGGGGTTCTAGCGGGCTTAGTTCGCGTAGCGAGCGTCGTACTGGCACTTACGGTTCGGCGGCTGGTGCTCAACGGCTGGAGTCAGTGGATCTTCTAAGTCGTGGTCAGAGCCGGAGCACGGAAAAAACAGACCGGACAACACGAGGTCCCTATCTTTTATAGGGGTTCCATTGTCCTTCCCTCTTCTCGGGCGGGCTCTACCTATTGGATCAATTTCTTATCGATACTGGATTAATTCCCCAATGCGAGGGGGTCTCCGTGATGGAGGGGGCGTTTCTTATGTCCTTTTGTTTGGAGGTTTCTGGTGCCTCGATGTCTGGGCCTTGATTAGAATGTGTCCATTCAGAACCAAATGTATCTATTGTGTGGGTGTTCAAGTCTGATGGCCTCATTAGCATGCAAAGCGTTTTGCCATTTGCACCTAGCTAAGGTCTTCTCACCTGAGCCCAAACTGGTTTCTGCTGCTGCAGAATGCAAAATGCTCTTTGCAGACTGCTGTTCTGGCTAAACTGTCTGTTTCCCAGCAGTCTTAGCGCTTGACCTAATTTTGTAGCTCAGCATCCATTTTAGGTGGCTACAACGTCCAAGCGATCGGAAAGAAGCAAGATGCATTGTGTGCTGGACTTACCTCTCAGAGGAATGTAAGAGACTGCTGTGTGCTCTGTTTCACAGAGACATGGCTCACCTCGACCTCACCAGACTGTACCATACAACCTGATGGCTTCTCAATTCACCGGACGGTACACGCTGTTATCAGGCAAAACTAAGGGTTGAGGGGTTTGCCTCCTCATCAACTGCTCCTGGTTCTCGGATGAGGCGATCCTGGCAAAACACTGCTTCAGGGATCTGAAATACCTGACTCTGAAATGTTGCCCATATTTCCTTCCATGGGTGTTCACTTCAGCCATTAGCACGCCGTCGGTCTGCATCCCACCCCAGGCAGAAGTGAAGAAGGAGTTTGACAAAGTGTACACCATTACAAAAAATAGTGAAACAGAACATGTGGAGGCCTTGTTCATCGTGACCCAGGACATCAACCATGCCAACCTGAAGTGTGTACTGCCAAAATTCCACCAGCATACCTTGTGTTCCAACAGGGGCGCCAACATTCTCGAACAGTGTTACACAAAAGCCTACCGATCCATCCCTTAGTAAGAAGTCTTACAACACCAGGTTAAAGTCCAACAGGTGTGTTTCAAACACGAGCTTTCGGAGCACTGCTCCTTCCTCAGGTGAATGAGGAATGAGTGAATTCACCTGAGGAAGGAGCTGCGCTCCGAAAGCTCGTGTTTGAAACAAACCTGTTGGAATTTAACCTGGTGTTGGAAGACTTCTTACTGTGCTCACCCCAGTCCAACGCTGGCATCTCCACATCATGATCCATCCCTCAACCACCCTTTGGAAAATCGGACCACGGATGGTGCTTCTTCTCTCGGCATAGAAGCAGAAAATTAAGCGGGATAATCCGGTGAAGAAGGTTATGCAGTGCTGGTCCGGTGCAACAGACGAGCTCCTACATAACTGCTTGGAGTCACTGGACAGGTCCCTATGCCATGTCGGATATTTTACTATCTGAGGTTTCTGATTTTGGTTGAAGCCTTCGAAAGGGAATGCCATTATAAATTTGCTTCAGCTTCAAGGTTCAACAGTAAACCTTGACATGTTTACCTTCGAGATTTCATAATTCCACTTTCATATCCGACCAATAATTAGCAAATGTTCTCGCGAACCCAATTGTTTAATGCAATACTTCTCAACATTCTACTCCAAAGTATAATGAGGCAGGAACACCCAGAACACCTGGTTGAATGGTGACGCTATCCCTTGGGACTAAAGGGGAACCCTAGAAAGGATCAGATCTTGAAAACCCTGATTACTTACCTGGTCAATTACCGAGGCTACTATGGTGACCGGAGGAAAGTGAGCAGGAAAGTAAAGATTATATAGCATTTTACAAATGCCCTTACCCCATGATCTAAAATCCAGAAGTCCCTTTTTGGCATTGGTACGACATAGCCGAACCCACATAGACAGTCCTGCAGCTAAAGCCTCACGTTTATCTTATTAAATGGAACGCCCGTTGGAATTGGACTGATCAGCGGACTCAAGCCATCAGTGCAATAAAAAATACATTGGCCCAAACGCCAGATTGAAAAGTATCGAATCGAAAATTGTCTTTTGTCTTTGAAGTTGGGGCGATTAACGCGACTATTTCAGCTGGTCAAGTCGAGAAAGGCACGACAGACTGGGGCCGGTTCCAATGCTTCCCGAATGGGAAGTCCGGTAGAACAATAAAGTAATCTTCATTGGTGAATTTAAAATTGGCAACTCCAAGGATTGGATTGAGTTATACTGGGGTGGGTATTGATTTTTGGAAAATTGTATAATTTTTGCACCTGAACCAATATTAAGTGAAGTGGTTTTGGCAAATATCCAAATCACTCTCACTTCTCTGTTGACCAAGCTTGGAAAAATAGAGCCGTCTTAACCAGGGTTGATGTGTCTGCAGGTCAAGGTGAATAGCTGAGCTGTAACTAGGATGGAGGAACTCTATGTAAAGTCAGCTCAATACTCAGTGCTTCACAATGTTCCTACAGTTTTTGGCGCTGCAAGCATGGTCCTCCACAGGACTCCGAAACATTAATGCCTCTCATATGGGGGTGAGTACGTTTTAATATCCCACCTGGTAGAGAGAGGTGTTGTGTATCAGTCGGTCAGAGCCATAAGTTCTGTGACCCAAATAGGGGACACACGAAACACTGAGAAAGCACCAATATTGGCTGGGCAAAGACAGACTTTTGTACCACGCCGATGAGCGGTGGAGGATAAACCGCTGTGCTTTAAAAGGACTAGAGAGGGCCGGGTTCCACGACCATTTGATGGAGGCCAAAACGGAGAACCCCCAGTGGAGACCTGATGGCAGTATGATACTAACCATTGTTATTGAGCAGAATATTATAAGAACATAAGAATTAGGAGCAGGAGTAGGCCATCTGGCCCCTCGAGCCTGCTCCGCCATTCAATTAGATCATGGCTGATCTTTTTTGGACTCAGCTCCACTTTCCGGCCCGAACACCATAACCCTTAATCCCTTTATTCTTCAAAAAACTATCTATCTTTACCTTAAAAACATGTAATGAAGGAGCCTCAACTGCTTCACTGGGCAAGGAATTCCATGGATTCACAACCCTTTGGGTGAAAAAGTTCCTCCTAAACTCAGTCCTAAATCTACTTCCCCTTATTTTGAGGCTATGTCCCCTAGTTCTGCTGTCACACGCCAGTGGAAACAACCTGCCCGCATCTATCCTATCTATTCCCTTCATAATTTTAAATGTTTCTATAAGATCCCCCCATATCCTTCTAAATTCCAATGAGTACAGTCCCAGTCTACTCAACCTCTCCTCATAATCCAACCCCTTCAGCTCTGGGATTAACCTAGTGAATCTCCTCTGCACACCCTCCAGCGCCAGTATGTCCTTTCTCAAGTAAGGAGACCAAAACTGAGCACAATACTCCAGGTGTGGCCGCACTAACACCTTATACAATTGCAACATAACCGCCCTAGTCTTAAACTCCATCCCTCTAGCAATGAAGGACAAAATTCCATTTGCCTTCTTAATCACCTGTTGCACTTGTAAACCAACCTTCTGTGACTCATGCACTAGCACACCCAAGTCTCTCTGAACAGCGGCATGCTTTAATATTTTATTATTTAAATAATAATCCCGTTTGCTGTTATTCCTACCAAAATGGATAACCTCACATTTGTCAACATTGTATTCCATCTGCCAGACCCTAGCCCACTCACTTAACCTATCCCAATCCCTCTGCAGACTTCCAGTATCCTCTGCACTTTTCGCTTTACCACTCATCTTAGTGTCATCTGCAAACTTGGACACATTGCCCTTGGTCCCCAACTCCAAATCATCTATGTAAATTGTGAACAATTGTGGGCCCAACACGGATCCCTGAGGGACACCACTAGCTACTGATTGCCAACCAGAGAAACACCCATTTATCCCAACTCTTTGTTTTCTATTAATTAACCAATCCTCTATCCATGCTACTACTTTACCCTTAGTGCCATACATCTTTATCTTATGCAGCAACCTTTTGAGTGGCACCTTGTCAAAGGCTTTCTGGAAATCCAGATATACCACATCCATCGGCTCCCCGTTATCTACTGCACTGGTAATGTCCTCAAAAAATTCCACTAAATTAGTTAGGCATGACCTGCCCTTTGCGAACCCATGCTGCGTCTGCCCAATGGGACTATTTCTATCCAGATGCCTCGCAATTTCTTCCTTGATGATAGATTCCAGCATCTTCCCTACTACCGAAGTTAAGCTCACTGGCCTATAATTTCCTGCTTTCTGCCTACCTCCTTTTTTAAACAGTGGCGTCACGTTTGCTAATTTCCAATCCACCGGGACCATCCCAGAGTCTAGTGAATTTCGGTAAATTATCACTAGTGCATCTGCAATTTCCCTAGCCATCTCTTTTAGCACTCTGGGATGCATTCCATCAGGGCCAGGAGACTAGTCTACCTTTAGCCCCATTAGCTTGCCCATCACTCCCTCCTTAGTGATAACAATCCTCTCAAGGTCCTCACCTGTCATAGCCTCATTTCTATCAGTCGCTGGCATGTTATTTGTGTCTTCCCCTGTGAAGACCGACCCAAAAAACCTGTTCAGTTCCTCAGCCATTTCCTCATTTCCCATTATTAAAACTCCCTTCTCGTCCTCTAAAGGACCAATATTTACCTTAGCCACTCTTTTTTGTCTTATATATTTGTAAAAACATTTACTGTCTGTTTTTATATTCTGAGCAAGTTTACTCTCATACTCTATCTTACTCTTCTTTATAGCTTTTTTAGTAGCTTTCTGTTGCCCCCTAAAGATTTCCCAGTCCTCTAATCTCCCAGCAATCTTTGCCACTTTATATGCTTTTTCCTTCAATTTGATACTCTCCCTTATTTCCTTAGATATCCACGGTCGATTTTCCCTCTTTCTTCCGTCCTTCCTTTTTGTTGGTATAAACCTTTGCTGAGCATTGTGAAAAATCGCTTGGAAGGTTCTCCACTGTTCCTCAACTGTTCCACCATAAAGTCTTAGCTCCCAGTCTACCTTAGCTAGTTCTTCTCTCATCCCCTTGTAATCTCCTTTGTTTAAACACAAAACACTAGTATTTGATTTTACTTTCTCACCCTCCATCTGTATTTTAAATTCCACCATATTGCGATTGCTCCTTCCGAGAGGATCCCTAACTATGAGATCATGAATCAATCCTGTCTCATTACACAGGACAAGATCTAGGACTGCTTGTTCCCTCGTAGGTTCCATTACATACTGTTCTAGGAAACTATCGCGGATACATTCTATAAACTCCTCCTCAAGGTTGCCTTGACCGACCTGGTTAAACCAATCGACATGTAGATTAAAATCCCCCATGATAACTGCTGTACCATTTCTACATGCATCAGTTAGTTCTTTGTTTATTGCCTGCCCCACCATATCGTTACTATTTGGTGGCCGATAGACTACTCCTATCAGTGACTTTTTCGTGTTACTATTCCTGATTTCCACCCAAATGGATTCAACCTTATCCTCCATAGCACCGATGTCATCCCTGACTATTGCCCGGATGTCATCCTTAAATAACAGAGCAACACCACCTCCCTTACCATCCACTCTGTCCTTCCGAATAGTTTGATACCCTCGGATATTTAACTCCCAGTCGTGACCATCCTTTAACCATGTTTCAGTAATGGCCACTAAATCATAGTCATTTACGATGATTTGTGCCATCAACACATTTACTTTATTCCGAATACTACAAGAATTCAGGTAAAGTACACTTATGTTGGTTTTTTTACCTCTGTTTTGAATCTTAACATCTCCAGTTTTATTCCTTTTGTTATTACTGGGCATATTCACTGAGCTCCCCTCAGTCACTGTACCTTGTACTGTCGCCCTTTTAGATTTTTGACTATGTCTTCTCTGCCTTGCACTTTTCCCCTTACTTCCTTTTGCTTCTGTCCCTGTTTTACTACCTTCCAACTTCCTGCATCGGTTCCCATCCCCCTGCCACATTAGTTTAAACCCTCCCCAACAGCTCTAGAAAACACCTAGGACATCGGTTCCAGTCCTGCCCAGGTGCAGACCGTCCGGTTTTTACTGGTCCCACCTCCCCCAGAACGGGTCCCAATGCCCCAGGAATTTGAATCCCTCCCTCTTGCACCATCTCTCGAGCCACGCATTCCTCCTATCTATCCTGACATTCCTACTCTGACTAGCTCGTGGCACTGGTAGCAATCCTGAGATTACTACTTTGAGGTCCTACATTTTAAGTTTAACTCCTAACTCCCTGATTTCCGCTTGTAGGACCTCATCCCATTTTTTACCTATATCGTTGGTGCCTATGTGCACCACGACAGCTGGCTGTTCACCCTCCCCCCCAGAATGTCCTGCAGCCGCTCAGAGACATCCTTGACCCTTGCACCAGGGAGGCAACATACCATCCTGGAGTCTCGATTGCGTCCACAGAACCGCCTGTCTATTCCCCTTACGATCGAGTCCCCTATCACTATAGCCCTGCCATTTTTCTTCCTGCCCTGCTGTGCAGCAGAGCCAGCCACGGTGCCATGAACCTGGCTGCTGCTGCCTTCCCCTGGTGAGCCATCTCCCTCAACAGTATCCAAAGCGGTATATCTGTTTTGCAGGGAGATGACCGCAGGGGACACCTGCACTGCCTTCCTACTCTTGCTCTTTCTTTTGGTCACCCATTTTCGATCTCCCTCAGTAACCTTCACCTGCGGTGTGACTAACTCGCTAAACGTGCTATCCACGACCTCCTCAGCATCGCGGATGCTCCAAAGTGAGTCCATCCGCAGCTCCAGAGCCGTCAAGCGGTCTAACAAGAGCTGCAACTGAACACACTTCTTGCACGTGAAGGAGCCAGGGACAGTGGACGTGTCCCTGAGCTCCCACATCGCACACGAGGAGCATGACACGGGTCTGGGATAGAACATAGAACAGTACAGTACAGCACAGAACAGGCCCTTCGGCCCTCGATGTTGTGCCGAGCAATGATCACCCCACTTAAACCCACGTAACCCGTATACCCGTAACCCAACAATCCCCCCATTAACCTTACACTACGGGCAATTTTTAGCATGGCCAATCCACCTAACCCGCACATCTTTGGACTGTGGGAGGAAACCGGAGCACCCGGAGGAAACCCACGCACACACGGGGAGGACGTGCAGACTCCGCACAGACAGTGACCCAGCCGGGAATCGAACCTGGGACCCTGGAGCTGTGAAGCATTGATGCTAACCACCATGCTACCGTGAGGCCCCATCTCCTGCCATGTCTTAAACCCTTGGTAAACTTAAACAACTAGAATTTCAATATAAAAAATAAATAAATTAGACAATGAAAAGAAAAAGAGAGACTACTTACCAGTCACTTACCAGGGTTAAAAAGCACCTCCTCACACTCTGCACCGAAATACCTCACTGCACCAAATTACCAAGCTTCAATCCCCACTCTGGATGAGTCTCCTGGAAAATTGCTAGCTTCTGTCTCCTGGAAAAGTGCTAGTTATGGGCCAGGGTTTAGAGAATACCAAAGTGTATCATGGAGTTCACCTGACCCACAACATTCAATAGATTGTGGTTATGGGGAGCACTAGAACCTACTTTACAGGTGCGATGTAACAGAGATCTAAAGTACTTTTAAAACAAAACCATGCTTATTTATGAATCCAGTTAACACTTTACAAACCCTTAGTGAACATCTCAACAACTATGAACACCAATAATCCATACAGATACAATATTCTATCAGAAATTCTTCATAACTTTCCTACATCATCCACAAGACTAAAATACACTTTTTTACAGAAAGACAGTAGGTTTAACGTCTCTACAGAGTGTATTACGTTGAAATCCTCAAACGATCTGGAGACAGTCTTTCGATTGCAGAGAGAGATCAATGCACCTTTTTGCTGTGACTGCAGCTTCTTCAAATCCAAAACGAAACTAAAACACACAGACACACAGCAGCTTTTTTTTCTCAAAGTGAAAGTAAAAGCAGAATCACAGCTCAGCTCCACCAACACAATGACATCACTGCAGCTATTTGATAAACACCCATTTCTTAAAGGTGCATCCACTACAGCTTTTTGATAAACATCCATTTTTCTAAAGGTGCTCTCACATGACACCTCCCACAAGAAAAGGAAATAAACCATCAATTTCAAGATGGTTTAATTTTTCACCTTTTCACTTTCCTTTAAGGGGAGCCTTAAATAACAAGGGATATTGTGAACCTTGTCAAAAAGAAAAAGAGGATTACGTACCTGTCTAGAAGGGTGTGGACAGTCGAAACCTTTGAGGGTTATAAAGGAAGTAGGAATGTACTGAACCAGAGAATTAGGATTGCTGGATGGGGTCATGAAAAGGCCTTGGTTAGTAGGATTAAGGTGAATCCCAAAGCTTTTTATTAATGTGTAAAAAGCAAGATGGTGGCCAGGGAAAGGTATGGACCACTTACGGACAGTCGGGGAAATCTATCTGTGATCCAGAGGAAATGGGCGAGGTACTTGGGTACTTTGCATCTGTGTTCACCACAATGAAAATAACTTTGTGGTTGATGATTCTTTGAGAGTGTGTGTGGATTGTATGGTTCATGTTTACATCAAAAAGGAAGGGCCATTGGGTGTTTTAAAGGACATTAAGGTGGATAAAGTCCTTGGCCTGATAGAATTTGCCCCAGAAATGTGGGAAGCAAGGGAAGATATTGTTGGGGACTTGAGTGACATTGTTGTATCCTCATTGGCTACATGTGAGATGCCTGAGAAATGGAGAATAGCTCATGTGGTCCGGCATAATCATGCAAGGTAGCATGGATAATCCAGAAAACTCTAGGCCAATGAGCCTCACGTCGGTAGTAGGTACATTATTGGAGAGAATTCTGAAAGACAGAATTTATACCAGTTTGGAAACAAATGCACTCATCAGCGATAGGCAGCATGATTTTGTGAAGGGGAGGTCGTGCCTCACTAATCTGATCGAGTTTTTTGATGAGGTGATAAAGATGATTGTTGAGGGCAGTACCATGGATGCTGTGCACATGGACTTCAGTAAAGCCTTTGACAAGGTGCCTCATGGACATCCCTTCCACCCTAAAATTCTGCAACTGATTCCATATCTTAACTGTGGACTGAAGCATAGGGCTCCCTGAATACGTACTCGGAGCTATCGGCAATGCTGCCGCCACCATAGCCCTCAAAACTAGACCTTTTCAAGATTCCTCCTCCATCCTAAACCACTCTACTCCTTCACACCACTGCCGCAACTTGTCCACATTTACCACCCAATAATAATGAAGCAAGTTCGGCAACACCAAAGCCCACTTCTGTCTCTGTATCAGGGTCCTCCCCACTCTCGGCACCTTTCCCGCCCATACAAAATGGGGAGAGTTTAAACTAAAATGTCAAGGGGGTGGGAACCTACGCTAGGAGGCAGAGAAAGAAGGAGCAAGGACAAAAGAAAAAAGTAGAAAAGTGAAAATGAAAAGTGATAGGTGGAGAAACCAAGGACAAAATTCAAACAGGGCAGCAGACAAAAATATTGGGAGCAAGACAAGCATTGTGAAAAAGACAAACTTAAAGGCTCTGTGCCTTAATGCATAGAGCATTTGCAATAAAGTGGATGAACTAATCGCACAGATAGATATAAATGGGTATGATATAATTAGAATTACAGAGACATGGCTGCAGGGTGAACAGGGATTGGAACGGAATGTCCCAGGGTTCTCAGTATTTAGGAAGGATAGGCATAAAAGAAAAGGTGGCGGCGTGGCACTGCTGGTTAAAGGGGAAATTAACACAATAGTGAGAAGGGATATTAGCTCTGACAATGTGGCATCTGTATGGGTAGAGTTGAGAAATACCCAAGGGACAAAAAATATTAGTGTGTGTCATATATAGACCCCCAAACTGCACTGGTGAGGTTGAGAATGGCAATGAACAAGAAATTAGTGATGCATGTAATAAGGGAATATCGGTGGTCATGGGTGATTTTAATCTTCACAGAGATTGGGCAAATCAAATTAGAAACAATGCCGCAGAGGAGGAATTCCTGGAGTGTATATGGGATGTTTTTCTTGACCAATATGTGGAGGAACCAACTAGAGAGCAGGCCATTTTAGACTGGGTACTGTGTAATGAGAATGGAATTATTGCCAATCTGGTTGTACGAGACCCCTTGGAGATGAACGAACATAGAATGATAGAATTTTTTATCAAGATGGAGAGTGAAGGAGTTGATTCAGAGACTGGGGAGCTGAATCTTAATGAAGGGAACTATGAGGATATGAGGCGTGTGATGGCCTTGATAGATTGGAGAAAGTTACTTAAAGGTTTGACAGTGGATAGACATAGAGTACATAATACATAGTGTGGTGATATGCATCACTGTAAATACACAACGGGTTAATGTAAATACACGTAGACTAGATATACATTAGAGGGAGCACCAGAGACATGACACACAGACATTCAACCAATAGGTTAGTAAGATAGGACACGACCAATGGGCATTCACGACACACACAGATGTAACACTACCACAGGAGGGCATTACACCAACCCATATAAAAGGACACAGCACACATGATCTTCCTCTTTCCAGTGGAGACACTCAGTGAGTACACAGGGTTGATTTGAAACACATCACACCCACCATGTGGATTGTTACAGACTGATTCGTCGGTCTGAATAGCTATAGCAGGATTAACAGGAGAGTCGAATCCAAGTAGGAGAATCGTAAACAGTTTAATAAATGTGTTAAAGCTATCTCCAAGTCTGAACCTTCCTTTGTCAGAGTGCACATCAAGGAAGCAGCTTATGCTACGTCAAGAGCTTAACAAAACATGGTACCCAGGAGTAACCTGTTTAAATCCATATAGTTACAACCAGCAATGACACCCAGGCAAGGTGATGTTCGAGATTCCGGTTCCATGGCAGCTCAGGTACCAAAGGAAATCTCAGTGAAAACTGGCGTGCGTTCAGGCAGAGATTCGAGACCTACCTGGTAGCGTCCGACCTAGATGGCGTGGCGTATGCAGAGAAAATAAAGCTTCTACTTACCATCGGGGGTCCAAGAGCAGCTGAAATCTTCCAGACCTTCAAATACTCAAAGGCACAAAACAAGACCGACTTCCAGGCAGTTCTGGACAAATTCCAAGAATTCTGAGAGGAACAAACAAGAAAAAACGGTAAATGAGGCGCCAAAACTCACCACGAGGTAGGCTTGCAGCAACAAACGGCAGTTTTAATTTGCAGCCATCTTGAAAAAGGAGCTGCACATGCTCAGTTGCGTGAAGAGCGCACAGAACGGGAAGGTCCGTTTGCGCATGCACGAGAAGCCGCACATGCGCAATTGCGAAAAAGGCCCCAGGTAAAGGAACAGCAATCTGCACATGCGCAATCGCTTCCTACGCTCTACGTCACATGCTTTGTGACATCAGAGTCCCCCAGACCACGCCCACTTTAAGGGGAAATGTCCCAAAACACAAGAAAAAAAAATTTTAAGCCTCAAAACCAGATTCTTTCACCTGAATGACAGCACAATGCCTGAAATTCGACCAGTAGCTGAAAGTAACCTCCGCAGAACCCTGCAACAAGCAGTTAGCACTGCACAAAGAGATGATACAGTCCTTGAAGACTATGACTCAGGCCTTGAATTCTTCTTTGGACATTGCAAGCCCAATGCCAGCTCCGACACAAAACGGGATGATATGGTCCTAGAAGACAACGACTCAGATGAAGATTTCATCTTGGGAGGTGCCCAGTACCAAATCTGAACAGCAACTAGAGGTCTACATTGAAGACCCTGACGACGAGTTCTTCGGATTGGGGAATCCTCAGCCCAGCATATACGACATCCCGACTCGTGAGTACAGGATTATACTGCGGCCTGACTCCAAGAGACCGAGATTGGTACAATCCCACAGAGAGTGGCCTGCTGCCACACAGAGAGTGGTCTACGCACTGCGAAAAGTCCCTGACTCCACACAGAGAATGGTCCACGCACCGCAAAGTGTCCCCGACTCCACACAGAGAGTGGTCCACGCACCGCGAAGTGTCCCCGACTCCACACAGAGAGTGGTCCACGCACCGCGAAGTGTCCCCGACTCCACACAGAGAGTGGTCCACGCACCGCGAAGTGTCCCCGACTCCACACAGAGAATGGTCCACGCACCGCGAAGTGTCCCCGACTCCACACAGAGAATGGTCCACACCGCAAAGTGTCCCGACTCCACACAGAGAGTGGTCCACGCACCGCGAAGTGTCCCCGACTCCACACAGAGAGTGGTCCACGCACCGCGAAGTGTCCCGACTCCACACAGAGAGTGGTCCACGCACCGCAAAGTGTCCCCGACTCCACACAGAGAATGGTCCACGCACCGCGAAGTGTCCCCGACTCCACACAGAGAGTGGTCCACGCACCGCGAAGTGTCCCCGATTCCACACAGAGAGTGGTCCATGCACCGCGAAGAGTCCCCGACTCCACACAGAGAATGGTCCACGCACCGCGAAGTGTCCCGACTCCACACAGAGAGTGGTCCACGCACCGCGAAGTGTCCCGACTCCACACAGAGAGTGGTCCACGCACCGCGAAGTGTCCCGACTCCACACAGAGAGTGGTCCACGCACCGCGAAGTGTCCCCGACTCCACACAGAGAGTGGTCCACGCACCGCAAAGTGTCCCGACTCCACACAGAGAATGGTCCACGCACCGCGAAGTGTCCCCGACTCCACACAGAGAGTGGTCCATGCACCACGAAGTGTCCCGACTCCACACAGAGAGTGGTCCACGCACCGCGAAGTGTCCCCGACTCCACACAGAGAGTGGTCCACGCACCGCGAAGTGTCCCCGATTCCACACAGAGAGTGGTCCATGCACCGCGAAGAGTCCCCGACTCCACACAGAGAGTGGTCCACGCACCGCGAAGAGTCCCCGACTCCACACAGAGAGTGGTCCATGCACCACAAAGGGTCCCAGCCTCCACACAAGAAGTGATGACAGTCTCCACTGCGAGACCAATGCACGATTCCACACAGGGAACGCTGCAAGACTCCACAGAGGGATGACACAAGCCCTCCACAGCGAGCTCATGGACAGCCTCCACGATAGAAGGAACGCAAGACTCCAAAGCGCAATCCTTTCATGAACAAGACCATAAAGATCTAGCAACCTCCTCTGAGCAACCAGCAGCAGACGATGCACGTCTGCCACGCTCAAGTGAACAACAGAAGGACTATGACAGGCTGCCACGCTCAAGTGTACCGCAAGCAGACTATGACAGGCTACCACGCTCTGGTGAACAAGAAGACTCTGACAGTCTACCCAGCTCAAGTGAACGACAAGAAGACACTGAGGCTCTACCCACTGTATGTGAGACAAGTGACGATGGCATCCCACTTCCCATACAAGATGTGCAACGTCTTGATAAGGAGGAGGTGTTCACAATTATGGAAAGAATGAAAATAGATAAGTCCCCTGGGCCGGAAGTGATTTATCCTAGGATTCTCTGGGAAGCTAGGGAGGAGATTGCTGAGCAATTGGCTTTGATCTTTAAGTCATCTTTGTCTACAGGAATAGTGCCAGAAGACTGGAGGATAGCAAATGTTGTCCCCTTGTTCAAGAAGGGGAGTAGAGACAACCCCGGTAACTATAGACCAGTGAGCCTTACTTCTGTTGTGGGCAAAGTCTTGGAAAGGTTTATAAGAGATAGGATGTATAATCATCTGGAAAGGAATAATTTGATTAGAGATTATCAACACGGTTTTGTGAAGGGTAGGTCATGCCTCATAAACCTTATTGAGTTCTTTGAGAAGGTGACCAAACAGGTGGATGAGGGTAAAGCAGTGATGTGGTGTATATGGATTTCAGTAAAGCATTTGATAAGGTTCCCCACGGTAGGCTATTGCAGAAAATACAGAGGCATGGGATTCCGGTTGATTTAGCAGTTTGGATCAGAAATTGGATAGCTGGAAGAAGACAAAGGGTGGTGGTTGATGGGAAATGTTCAGACTGGAGTCCAGTTACTAGTGGTGTACCACAAGGATCTGTTTTGGGGCCACTCCTGTTTGTCATTTTTATAAATGACCTGGAGGAGGGCGTAGAAGGATGGGTGAGTAAATTTGCAGATGATACTAAAGTCAGCGGAGTTATGGACAGTGCAGAAGGATGTTACAAGTTACAGAGGGACATAGATAAGCTGCAGAGCTGAGCTGAGAGGTGGAAAATGGAGTTTAATGCAGAATAATGTGAGGTGATTCATTTTGGAAGGAATAACAGGAAGACAGAGTACTGGGCTAAAAGTAAGATTCTTGGTAGTGTGGATGAGCAGAGAGATCTCGGTGTCAATGTACATAGATCACTGAAAGTTGCCACCCAGGTTGAGAGGGTTGTTAAGAAGGCGTACAGTGTGTTAGCTTTTATTGGTAGAGGGATTGAGTTTCCGAGCCATGAGGTCATGTTGCAGCTGGACAAGACTCTGGTGCGGCTGCATTTGGAGTATTGCGTGCAATTCTGGTCGCTGCATTATGAAAAATGAAATGAAAATCGCTTATTGTCACGAGTAGGCTTCAATGAAGTTACTGTGAAAAGCCCCTAGTCGCCACATTCCGACGCCTGTCCGGGGAGGCTGGTTATAGATCATAGAACATAGAACATTACAGCGCACTACAGGCCCTTCAGCCCTCGATGTTGCGCCGTCCTGTGAAACCCCTCTAAAGTCCCTCTGCACTATTCCCTTCTCGTCCATATGCCTATCCAATGACCATTTGAATGTGTTTAATATTGGCGAGTCCACTACTGTTGCAGACAGGGCATTCCACGCCCTTACTACTCTCTGAATAAATAATCTATCTCTGACATCTGTCCTATATCTATCTCCCCTCAATTTAAAGCTATGTCCCCTCGTACTGGACATCACTATCCGAGGAAAAAGGCTCTCAATGTCCACCCTATCTAATCCTCTGATCATCTTGTATGCGTCAATTAAGTCACCTCTTAACCTTCTTCTCTCTAACGAAAACAGCCTCAAGTCCTTCAGCCTTTTCTCATAAGATCTTCCCTCCATACCAGGCAACATCCTTGTAAATCTCCTCTGTACCCTTTCCAATGCTTCCACATCCTTCCTATAATGCGGCGACCAGAACTGCACACAATACTCCAATTGCGGCCGCACCAGAGTTTTGTACAACTGCAACATGACCTCATGGCTCCGAAACTCAATTCCTCTACCAATAAAAGCTAACACACCGTACGCCTTCTTAACAACCCTCTCAACCTGGGTGGCAACTTTCAGGGATCTATGTACATGGACACCGAGATCTCTCTGCTCGTCCACACTACCAAGAATCTTACCATTAGCCCAGTACTCTGTCTTCCTGTTATTCCTTCCAAAATGAATCACCTCACACTTTTCTGCATTAAACTCCATTTGCCACCTGTCAGCCCAGCTCTGCAGCTTATCTATGTCCCTCTGTAACTTGTAACATCCTTCTGCACTGTCCACAACTCCACCGACTTTAGTGTCATCTGCAAATTTACTCACCCATCCTTCTACGCCCTCCTCCAGGTCATTTATAAAAATTACAAACAGCAGCGGCCCCGTAACAGATCCTTGTGGTACACCACTAGTAACTGGATGGCAGTCAGAACATTTCCCATCAGCCACCACCCTTTGTCTTCTATCAACTAGCCAATTTCTCATCCAAACTGCTAAATCACCCTGAATCCCATGCCTCTGCATTTTCTGCAATAGCCTACCGTGGGGAACGTTATCAAACGCTTTACTGAAATCCATATACACCACATCAACTGCTTTACCCTCATCCACTTGTTTGGTCACCTTCTCGAAGAACTCCATAAGGTTTGTGAGGCACGACCTACCCTTCAGAAAACCATGTTGACAATCTCTAATCAAATTATTCCTTTCCAGATGATTATACATCCTATCTCTTATAAACCTTTCCAAGACTTTTCCCACAACAGAAGTAAGGCTCACTGGTCTATAGTTACCGGGGTTATCTCTATTCCCCTTCTTGAACAAGGGGACAACATTTGCTATCCTCCAGTCTTCTGGCACTATTCCTGTAGACAAAGATGACATAAAGATCAAAGCCAAAGGCTCAGCAATCTCCTCCCTAGCTTCCCAGAGAATACTAGGATAAATCCCATCCAGCCCAGGGGACTTATCTATTTTCACACTTTCCAGAATCACTAACACCTCCTCCTTATAAACCTCAAGCCCTTCTAGTCTAGTAGCCTGTATCTCAGTATTCCCCTCGATGACATTGTCTTTTTCCTTTGTGAATACAGATGGAAAATACTGATTTAGCTCCTCTCCTATCTCCTCGGACTCCACGCACAAGTTCCCACTACTGTCCTACTCTTACCTTAGTCATTGTTTTATTCCTGACATATCTTTAGAAAGCTTTAGGGTTATCCTTGATCCTACCTGCCAAAGACTTCTCATGCCCTCGCCTCACTCTTCTTAGCTCTCTCTTTAGAACCTTCCTAGCTAAATTGTAACTCTCAAGCGCCCTAACTGAACCATCACGTCTCATCTTTACATAAACCTCCTTCTTCCTCTTGACAAGTGTTTCAACTGCTTTAGTAAACCATGGTTCCCTCGCTCGACCACTTCCTCCCTACCTAACAGGTACATACTTATCAAGGACACGCAGTTGCTGTTCCTTGATCATGCTCCACATTTCCATTGTGCCCATCCCCTGCAGTTTTCCTCTCCAGCTGATGTGTCCTAAGTCTTGCCTCATCGCATCATAATTGCCTTTCCCCCATATATGACTCTTGCCTTGCGGTATATACTGTGGTGGGAAAAAGGAAAGCTCAGTCATGGATATGAGCAAGTCGTTTATTTCTTAATCTGCAGAGGACACGTTCCTCTAACCACAGGAGAGAGAGGAAGGTGCGCTGAGCGCAGCAACCTTCAGTCTTTATACATTCAAAAGATAAGCAGGTTAAACACAGGCAGTCATGAAGACAATGGCTGGCTTTGCTTCTTACTAGTATTTCTCCATTTCATATAAGGAGTTGTTTTTCTCCTGGCTTTACTATCTCGTCCTTCATACAGCTGGCATATCAGTTTTGCAGCTCCTCGCTCTAACCTTGCACACACACACACAAACAAACGCCTGCAGCTTTGGTTAATCACACTATTAAGCAGTTATTCAATATTAAGTATTAAAATTGTCCATTAAAATTCCCTCCTTTTTGTCATCCTAATGACAACATCTATCAAAATTTTAATCGCAGCCAGTCACCGAAGCAGTATCTACATTCCCTTATTGTTAAACAAATGTTTGCTCAAAGAACATACATCAGGTATTATCGTACTCCTGCAGACTTTTCAATAATACCATCATTAATCTTTGGTACATAAAATGGGGAGCAGGTTGTCATTATAGCTATATGATACAGAAGATTAGTCTATTGACAGTTCATTCTCGAATGGAGGTATCCACTGGTTTGCCTCCTCTAAGTCAACTTGTTCCCTTGCTGCTGTTGGGTCAGATAGTTTCTTGGTTATGCTGAAGCGATTACCAGTTTTGGGGAGTCCTTTCGCCGTGGTCGCCACCATCAGGTTCCAGTTGTATGGGCCACAGGGGTCTCGGCATAAGTACTTATCATCTCGCAAGTAAAAAGAGTTATAGGGCCACGGGTCACACGTAAATGTGCCTGTCTCTCCTCTGGTTAATGTCACTGTAACCTCTCCAACCCAATACGCATTTCCCATTATCAGTTCCGGCATAAGCATCGTGATAAGCGACATTACCCCTTTCATGTTGACTTGTCTGGTGTGAGCTGGGGCTCTGGCACCCACTTACAATGACTAGCGTGAATCCACGTTGCTCTTGGCAAGAGTTATTATCTCTGGGTTGTTACCCGTGCCACGTGCTAGCGAAGTGAGAAATAAGGAGAGAGAGGAGTTGAACACGTGGCTACAGGGATAGTGCAGGAGGGAGGGTTTTGGTTTCCTGGATAATTGGGGCTCATTCTGGGGTAGGTGGGACCTCTACAAACAGGATGATCTTCACCTGAACCAGAGGGGTACCAATATCCTGGGGGGGAGATTTGCTAGTGCTCTTCGGGGAGGTTTAAACTAATTCAGCAGGGGGATGGGAACCTAAATTGTAGTCCCAGTGTAAAGGATGTTGAGAGTAGTGAGGTCAGGGATAGTGTTAAAAGTTTGAAAGAGGGCACCGGCAAGCGCTGGTTTCAAGTGTGTCTACTTCAACGCCAGGAGCATCCGGAATAAGGTGGGTGAGCTTGGGTTGGTACCTGGGATCTCGATGTTGTGGCGATTTCGGAGACATGGGTAGAGCAGGGACAGGAATGGCTGTTGCAGGTTCCAGGATTTAGATGTTTCTGTAAGAACAGAGAAGATGGTAAAAGAGGGGGGGGGTGTGGCATTGTTAATCAAGGAAAGTATTACGGCGGTAGAAAGGACGCTTGATGACTCGTCTACTGAGGCAGTATGGGCCGAGGTTAGGAACAGTAGAGGAGAGGTCACCCTGTTGGGAGTTGTCTATAGACCTCCGAATAGTTCCAGAGATGTAGAGGAAAGGATTGCAAAGATGATTCTCGACAGGAGCGAGAGTAACAGGGTAGTTGTTATGGGGGACTTTAACTTTCCAAATATTGACTGGAAATACTGTAGTTCGAGTACTATAGATGGGTCAGTTTTTGTGCAGTGTGTGCAGGAGGGTTTTCTGACACAGTATGTAGACAGGCCAACAAGGGGCGAGGCCACATTGGATTTGGTACTGGGTAATGAACCCGGCCAGGTGTTAGATTTAGATGTAGGTGAGCACTTTGGTGATAGTGATCACAACTCGGTTATGTTTACTTTAGCAATGGGCAGGGATAGGTATATACCGCAAGGCAAGAATTATAGCTGGGGGAAAGGCAATTATGATGCTATTCGGCAAGATTTAGGATGTATAAGATGGGGAAGGAAACTGCAGGGGATGGGTACAATCGAAATGTGGAGCTTTTTCAAGGAACAGCTACTGCGTGTCCTTGATAAGTATGTACCTGTCAGGCAGGGAGGAAGTTGTCGAGCAAGGGAACCGTGGTTTACTAAGGAAGTTGAAGCACTTGTCAAGAGGAAGAAGAAGGCTTATGTTAGGATGAGACATGAAAGCTCAGTTAGGGCACTTGAGAGTTACAAGTTAGCCAGGAAGGACCTAAAGGGAGAGTTAAGAAGAGCGAGGAGAGGACACGAAAAGTCGTTGGCAAATAGGATCAAGGAAAACCCTAAGGCTTTCTATAGGTATATCAGGAACAAAAGAATGACTAGAGTAAGATTAGGGCCAATCAAGGATAGTAGTGGAAAGTTGTGTGTGGAATCAGAGGAGATAGGGGAAGCGTTAAATGGATATTTTTCGTCAGTGTTTACACTGGAGAAAGACAATGTTGTCGAGGAGAACACTCAGGTTCAGTCGACCAGGCTAGATGGAATTGAGGTTCAAAGGGAGGAGGTGTTATCAATTTTGGAAAATGTCAAAATAGATAAGTCCCCTGGGCCAGATGGGATTTATCCTAGGATTCTCTGGGAAGCCAGGGAGGAGATTGCAGAGCCTTTGTCCTTGATCTTTATGTCGTCTTTGTCGACAGGAATAGTGCCGGAAGACTGGAGGATAGCAAATGTTGTCCCCTTGTTCAAGAAGAGGAGTAGAGACAACCTGGTAATTATAGACCTGTGAGCCTTACTTCGGTTGTGGGTAAAATGTTGGAAAAGGTTATACGAGATAGGGTTTATAATCATCTTGAAAAGAACAAGTTGATTAGCGATAGTCAACACGGTTTTGTGAAGGGTAGGTCATGCCTCACAAACCTTATTGAGTTTTTTGAGAAGGTGACCAAACAGGTGGATGAGGGTAAAGCTGTTGATGTGGTGTATATGGATTTCAGTAAGGCGTTGATAAGGTTCCCCACGGTAGGCTATTGCAGAAAATAAGGAAGTATGGAATTGAAGGTGATTTAGCGCGTTTGGATCAGTAATTGGCTAGCTGAAAGAAGACAGAGGGTGGTGGTTGATGGCAAATGTTCATCCTGGAGTTCAGTACTAGTGGTGTACCGCAAGGATTTGTTTTGGGGCCACTGCTGTTTGTCATTTTTATAAATGACCTGGAAGAGGGTGTAGAAGGATGGGTTAGTAAATTTGCAGATGACACGAAGGTCGGTGGAGTTGTGGATAGTGCTGAAGGATGTTATAGGATACAGAGGGACATAGATAAGCTGCAGAGCTGGGCTGAGAGGTGGCAGATGGAGTTTAATGCGGAAAAGTGTGAGGTGGTCACTTTGGAAGGAGTAACAGGAATGCAGAGTACTGGGCTAATGGCAAGATTCTTGGTAGTGTAGATGAACAGAGAGATCTCGGCATCCAGGTACATAAATCCCTGAAAGTTGCCACCCAGGTTATACGGCTGTTAAGAAGGCATATGTTGTGGCTAGCCTTTATAAGCAGGAGGATTGAGTTTCAGAACCACAAGGTCATGCTGCAGCTGTCCATAACTCTGGTGCGGCCCGCACCTGGAGTACTGCGTGCAGTTCTGGTCACCACATTATAGGAAGGATGTGGAAGCTTTGGAAAGGGGTTCAGAGGAGATTTACTAGGATGTTGCCTGGTATGGAGGGAAGGTCTTACGAGGAAAGGCTCAGGAATTGAGGTTGTTTTCGTTAGAGAGGAGAAAGGCTGAGAGGTGACTTAATAGAGACATATAAGATAGTCAGAGGGGTTAGATAGGGTGGACAGTGAGAGTCTTTTTCCTCGGATGGTGATGACCACACGAGGGACATAGCTTTAAATTGAGGGGTGATAGATATAGGACAGATGTCAGAGGCAGTTTCTTTACTCAGAGAGTAGTAGGGGTGTGGAACGCCCTGCCTGCAACAGTAGTAGACTCGCCAACTTTAAGGGCATTTAAGTGGTCACTGGATAGACATATTGATGAAAATGGAATAGTGTAGGTCAGATAGGCTTCAGATGGTTTCACAGGTCGGCGCAACATCGAGGGCCGAAGGGCCCGTACTGCGCTGTTCTCTGTTCTATGTTCTTTCTGCTACCTTTATCGCTCTCTGCGTCACAAGGTGCACCTGGAATGGTCCCAGCCACCGTCTAGCTCTCCAGCTCTTCCTCCTGAAGTCTTTCACCACTACCCAGTCGCCTGGCTGCAGGTCGTGCAACTTCCCCTCAGCCAGTTGTGGCAGGGCTTCCTTCACTTGAACTTGCACCTGAGATAAAATCGCAGAGAGTTTTGTACAGTAACGTAACATTTCATCCTCACAATGGCTAGTCAGGGTCCTCGCGACGGGTTTTGGCCCAATTCCAGTGTTGGGTGGTCTGCCGAATAATATTTCAAATGGACTTAAATTGGCTCTACCTCTGACCCTAGTCCTCATGTACATTAGTACTACGGGCAGGGCTTTTGTCCATGGTATTCCCATTTCATCGCAACACTTTGCTAGCTTATTTTTTAGAGTGGCATTTTCCCTTTCTACCACCCCTCCACTCGCTGGATGGTACGCACAGTGTTGCCTTAGATCAATGCCTAGGTATTCTCCTACCTGCTTAAGAGCCTGGTTTACAAATGGCGTGCCATTATCACTGCTGATTTTCTCTGGGATGCCCCATCGTGGAATGATTTCAGTTAACAGGGCCTTGGTTACTGCACTAGCATCTTGTTTGGCTGTAGGGAACACCTCGACCCACTTAGAGAACATGTCAACCATTACTAGGCAGAATTTCTTCCTTTCACTTGGGGTTAGCTCAATAAAGTCCATTTCAATATGCTCGAAGGGTCTCAGTGGTTCTGGGTGCGCCCCTGGGCTTATCTTAATTCATCTCCCCACATTATAGCACAAATAACACATCGCTCACAAAATTTCTGGGAGTAACTAGTAAAGCCTCTGGTGTACCAATGTGCAGCGATACTCTTGAACATCCCTCCTTTTGACACATGGTCCTTGCCGTGTGTCAACTTAGCATAATGAGGAAATAGCGCTCTCGGTAGACATGGCTTATCATTGGGGCCGTACCATACCCCATCTTTTACCTTACCCCCTGCCTTTGACCATTCTTTCTTTTCTTCCCGTGAGGCTTGTGTTTGCAGGTCTTGTATGTCCGCTGTTGGGATAAGAACTGTTAGCATTGGCATGTTTACATTATCACTGATAGGTTTTTGCGCTGCTGCTTTCGCTGCCGCATCCGCCCTTGCATTTCCCTGTGAGACTGGATCGGTTTTCCCTGTATGTGCGTCACACTTACAGACTGCAATACACTTAGGTAAGAGGACTGCGTCCAAGAGATCAGAAATCAGCCCATGGTACATGATTGGTTTGCCTGTTGATATTAAGAATCCCCTATGTTTCCACAAGGTTCCAAAATCATGAGTCACCCCAAAGGCATATCTACTGTCTGTGTAGATAGTAACGGACTTGCCTTCTGCAAGTTTACATCCTTCTGTAAGGGCGATCAGTTCCGCAGCTTGTGCGGAGAGGTGTCTAGGAAGCGGCTCTGCTTTTAGTATGTTGTGTGATGTGACTATGGCATACCCCACACAGTTCTGGCCCGCTTCTCGATCTCTGAACGCAGACCCATCCACAAACAGTTCCATGTCGGGATTTTGTAGGGGGGTATCCTGCAAGTCAGGTCGTGGACTACAAACTTCATTAGTTAGAGCAACACAATCATGTGGTTCCCCATCACCTGCGGTGGGAAGAAGAGTGGCGGGGTTAAGTATGGTACACCTTTTCACTGTAATGTTTGGCATTTCCAGCAGGACCGTGTTATATCTTAACCTCCTTGCCGCAGACATTGAGCTGTTTTTTGCTCTAGGAGAAGTAGTGAGACTGCATGTGGTACCAACAAAGTTAATTCACTGTATCCCACGATATCTCTAGAGACTGCTATTGCTTTTTCGGCAGCTGCGACTGCTCTCAGGCAAGTAGGCAGCCCCGCTGCTACTGGGTCCAATTTAGCAGAGAAATATGCCACTGGCCGAAGTTTCCCTCCGTGCTCTTGTAACAGCACGGACGTCATGCAGCCTCGTTTTTCATCTACCATTTGGGTAAAAGGTTTATCTGGGTTGGGAATTCCTAGGGTCAGTGTAGACTGTAAAGCCAATTTCAAGTCGCTGAACGCCTTTTCTGCTTCTGGGGTCCAGCTGAGTGTACTGTGGGCTTGCAAGCCCTTCCCGTGGGCTATGTCACTCAGAGGGGCTTCGTGGCCGGCATAGTTGGGAATAAACATCCTACAGTATGAGCACACTCCCAAGAAGGACATCAACTGTTTTTTAGTCCTGGGTTTAGGGATTTCTTGGATTGCTTTCAGTCTGCTTTGTTCCAAGGTCTTACCCTGTGCTGATATTAAATGTCCCAGAAACATTACTTGTTCTTGCACGAACTGCAATTTTAAAAGGCTTGCCTTGTGTCCTTCCTCAGCTAGGTGGCATAATAGTGCCAATGTGTCTTGCTCACACTGCTCCTTGGTTGGAGCTGCGATTAGACAATCGTCTACATACTGTAGGAGGGATGATCCCGGGGACAGGATTAGTGGCTCCTAACTCTTTTTTAACGTTTTGTTGTAGATGGTGGGCAATTCACAATATCCCTGACATAACCTTTTAAAGTATAAGAACTTCCCTTAAATGAAAAAGCAAACCAGTACTGACTGTCTGGGTGAACAGGAATGCTAAAGAATGCATTAGCGAGGTCTACTACAGAGAACCACCTGCTCCCGGGTGGGATCTGTGCCAAAATGGTATATGGATTCGGAACATTAGGGGCTCTGGCCATAACAGCATCATTGACTGCCTGCAAGTCCTGTACAAACCTCCATCCCTCGGTTCTCCCGGGAGAGGCGCCTTTTTTACAGGGAAAATCGGCGTACGCACTGGTGAGTTTTCGCAGGGTACTATGACTCCCGCTTTCAATAGTGAATTGAATACGGGGGTGATCCCTTCTACCGCTTCGGGTTTTAGCGGATACTGTGTTCTGCATGGTCTATAATCAGACTTTGGTGTAATCTTTATGGGCTCACAATCGTGTATTAGACCCACATCATGTTTTCACTTTGCCCAAAGTTTCCCCGGAACTGTCTGCAGTCGCAGGTCATCGGCAGTAATTTGTACAATACTCCAGGTTGTTCCCCTATGGCTCTGGTCCGAGGCGGGGACTATTTCCACCACTCTCTCTGCCTGAGATAGCCAGTTAAGATTCTTTTTCTAAGCTCGCATACTTGTACTGAACCACACAGTTGTGTCTGAAAGCAGTGTCCAATCATTGACTTTGATATTTTTAAGGACCCACGGTCCCAAATCTTTCCATTGTCTATTGCGCCCTTTCGCTAACGATACATGGGAGTGTGACCCTTCTATTGTAAAGGGGTGTGGTACTCCCGATCTCAGACGTATTCTAGACAGGTCGATACTTGCAGCGCACCTATGCTCATCCCAATATAACTCCCGTATCAGCAGCACCTCAGACTTTTGCAACTTCCCGAACCATTCATTCTCATATCGATTATCTGGTCCCCCCAAGTGAATGTGTGCGGTGCAGTGCAGATTCTCCTCGGACATAAAGTCAGTGTTAATAGGGTTAACGCGTTCGCGTGCTTCTTCCATGAGTGCTCGGTTTACTGAACTCACTGCCGCTGGAGTCAATCTGCCCATTCATAAATATACATCAGAGGTCTGGTGTCAAATTTAACTCATGGAATGCTATTTCCTCTCCTTCCGTAACCCTTAGTCCCTCTGGGGTGCTGATCAGGTTAAGTCCCAATTTTCCTATCAAATCCCGTCCCATGAGATTAATCGGGCAACACCTAGAGAGTAAAAATGCAAATTTAAACCTTTCTCTATAATTAGTCTCCCACCTTAAGGGTGCAGTAAATTGTTCTTGTACTGTGACGCCAGATGCCCCGATGGAGTTCAGGTACCTCCCACTCGTCTTAATCAGTGCCTTTAATTGACTAATCTGTATCACAGAGTTTCCCGCACCGGAGTCAACTAAAAACTTAAGCCTTTCCCTTCCACAGTTAATACGTACACTGGCATTCGTCGATAGAATTCTTCATTATACTTAACATAAGTGCCCCGCGGTTTAGATTCGTGCATCACACTCTCTATAGTCTGTGTAAAGTTTCAAGAACATTAGTACAGGAGGTTAGCTTAAGCCGTTCTTCATTGCAAAGCATCATGGTTTTGGACTCACCCTCTCCTTCAGGCATACCTCCATCGTCCTCTCCTCCCCTTTGTCAATTACCATTGTCATCATCGTCTCTTAGGCCTTCTTGTCTCTTTGTTGGGCAGTCTCTTGCCCAGTGGTCCTTGCTTCCGCACGTGAAACACCATCCGTCTTACCGCGTCCTCGCCCTCAACCTCTTTGCTGACCTTCTGCAGCCTGTGTCACCATCTGCATCATAGTTAACTGTGCTTGGTGACTCTGATCCTCCCTCCTTTTGTTCCGCTTCGCCTTTTCTTGTGTCAGTAGCTTTTCAGCGTGTATGGCGTGTTGTTCAATGAAGTTGAGTTTCCCTGTGTCCCATGTAATACATGTATTTTTCACCTTCTTAGCGATGTCCTCACTTAATCCATTCATAAAACTGTCCTGCAGATGTGCCTCATACGGAGTCACTTCAGCTGTATTCATGTCAGCTGGTGGTGTAAGTCCACTATGAGCGTTATGGACTTCTGTGAGCCGGGTCAGGTACTGCGATACAGTCTCACCGTCACGCTGCTTACACATGGCAATTTTTGTCATGTCCATTCTTACCGGAAAGGCAGTTTGACAGGCGTCCGCCAGACCTGTAACAAAGGCATTATAAGGTACATTATCTGCATGGTCTGGTTGAACTTGGCGAGCTCGTACATTATCATCTGGCCAATTGTATCGGATCTTGGAGATGTCTGCGCAAAATTTCCTCCCCAATAATCGCCGCATCTCATGAGACGTGTGGCGAAACGCGAGGCAGAACTTGCGTACCTCGCCTGCAAATTTCTGGCCTCCCGCTTCTCTGGGATCCGGGAGTTGTTCATAGGCACATTCAATGTCTTTCATTGTCCACGGTCGGTGGACAAGTATCGGTTCTCCGTCCGGGCCCGCCACCTCTATCATTGGAGCATTGAGGACATTGCCGAGAAATTTACTGTCTCCTTCCCTTTCTTCATCGCCTTTGTGATTGCAGAGCCTTTGGCTTTGACCTTTGGGTCCTCACTGCCCACGGGGATAGTGCCAGAGGACTGGAGAGTGGCGAATGTTGTTCCTCTGTTCAAGAAAGGGAATAGGAATGACCCTGGTAATTATAGGCCGGTTAGTCTTACTTCGGTGGTCGGTAAGTTAATGGAAAAGGTCCTGAAGAATAGGATTTATGACCATTTGAAAAGATGCAGCTTAATCCGGGATAGTCAACACGGATTCGTGAAGGGGTTGGCACGTTGCAATTAAACAGGGTCTTGTTGAGTCCACACATGAAATACTCTGTGCAGTTCTGGTGTCCTTATCTGAGGAAGGATGTTTTTGCAATAGAGGGAGTGCAGCGAAGGTTTACCAAACAGATTTGTGGAATGGTAAGAATGTTGTAGGAGCAGATATTGAGTTGGTTAGTATTACATTCAAAGGAATTTAGAAAACTTTTTTTCTCAAAGCGTGGAGAATTCGGATGGGACTAGACATTGTAGATCCAGGGAGGATGTTCCTCATGGCAGGGGGACCGGGACCAGGGGTGACAGACAAAGAATTCTGTGGAAATAGTTTGGAACTGAGATAAGCAGAAATATCTTCACCCAGAGAGAGGTCAGCCTTTGGAAGTCAATACCAAAGTAAACAGTTGAGGGCAAAAAGATCGAGCTCGATACAACTCTTTGGCTGACAGGGATGAAAGCTGTTTGGGGAATTTCAAAACGTATTACTGAGTTCTAAGTATATAGAAATATACACACGACATAGAAGCCGTTGGAGGCCATTCGGCCCTTCTAGCCTGCTACAACATTCATTGAGGTAATGGCTGATCATCAGGAGGGGACTGAATGGGCCGGTCAAATGGTCCCACGTGTTTGCGCACCTGAGGGGGCTGAAGGCAGACATGGCTATGCTTCAGGAGACGCACCTGAATGTGGCGGATCAGGTCAGGTTGAGGAAGGGGTGGGTGGGCCAACTGTTTCATTCAGGGCTGGATGCAAAAAACCGGGGGGTGGCGATCCTGGTGGGGAAGAGGGTGTCGTTTGAGGCGTCGAGTGTGGTGGCAGACAGCAGCGGAAGGTACGTGATGGTGAGCGGCAAGCTGCAAGGGGAGCAGGTGGTGCTGGTCAATGTATACGCCCCAAATTGGGACGATGCGGGTTTCATGCGGCGCATGTTGGGCCGGATTCCAGATTTGGAGGTGGGGGCCTGATAATGGGGGGGGGGGGGGGGGGGGGGATTTCAACACTGTGCTGGATCCAGCACTGGATCGATCCAGTTCTAGGACGGGTATGAGACCTGCGGCGGCTAAGGTGCTGAGGGGGTTTATGGACCAGATGGGAGGGGTGGATCCTTGGAGGTTCGCGAGGCCGAGGGCCAGGGAATATTCATACTTCTCCCATGTGCATAAGGCCTACTCCCGTATCGACTTCTTTGTTTTGAGTAGGGCGCTGATTGCTGGGGTAGTAGACGCTGAGTACTCGGCGATAGCCACTTCTGACCATGCCCCGCATTGGGTGGACCTTGAGCTGGGGGAGGAGAGGGATCCTCGCCCGTTGTGGCGCTTGGAGGTGGGGCTGCTGGTGGACGAGGATGTGAGGGGGCAGGTTCAAGGATGCATCGAGAGGTACCTGGAGGCCAACGATAATGGGGAGGTCCGAGTGGGGACGGTCTGGGAGGCGCTGAAGGCGGTGGTTCGGGGGGGCGTTGATCTCCATTCGGGCCCACAGGGAGAGAGGGGAGCAGAGAGAAAGGGAGAGATTGGTGGCGGAGAAGGTGAGGGTGGACAGGAGGTATGCGGAGGCCCCGGAGGAGGGATTGCTGAGGGAGCGGCGCAGCCTTCGTGCTGAGTTCGACTTGTTGACCACCAGAAAGGCGGAGGCTCAATGGAGAAAGGCTCAGGGTGTGGTGTATGAGTATGGGGAGAAGGCGAGTAGGATGCTGGCACACCAGCTCCGTAAGCGGGATGCGGCTAGGGAGATTGGTGGAGTTAAGGACCGGGGAGGAAAGGTGGTGCGGAGGGGGGTAGACATTAATGGGGTCTTCAGGGACTTTTATGAGAGACTATCTCAGTCCGAACCTCCGGCGGAGAAGGGGGGGATGGGGCGCTTTTTTGACCGGCTGAGATTCCCGAGGGTGGAGGAGGGACTGGTGGAGGGTCTGGGGGCGCCAGTTGAGCTTGAGGAGCTGGTTAAAGGGATAGGGGAACATGCAGTCGGGGAAGGCACGGGGGCCGGATGGGTTCCCGGTTGAATTTTACAAGGCGTATGCAGACCTGCTGGGCCCCCTGTTGGTTAGGACCTTCAACAAGGTGAGGGAGGGGGGGCTTTGCCCCTGACAATGTCTCGGGCGCTGATCTCCTTGATCCTTAAGCGAGACAAGTATCCCCTGCAGTGTGGGTCATACAGGCCGATCTCACTCCTGAATGTGGACGCCAAGTTGTTGGCAAAGATCTTAGCCACGAGGATAGAAGATTGTGTGCCGCAGGTTATCCATGAGGACCAAATGGGGTTTGTGAAGGGGAGGCAGCTGAACACTAATATACCGAGGCTCTTGAACGTTATTATGATGCCGGCGGTGGAAGGGAGATAGTAGTGGCGCTAGATTCGGAGAAGGCCTTTGATAGGGTCGAGTGGGGGTACTTGTGGGAGGTGCTGGAAAGGTTCGGGTTTGGGGAGGGGTATGTCAGTTGGGTGAGGCTGTTGTATGAGGCCCCGATGGCGAGTGTGGCCATGAATAAGAGGAGGTCGGAGTATTTTCGACTATACCAAGGGACGAGGCAGGGGTGTCCCCTGTCCCCCCTACTTTTTGCGCTGGCAATTGAACCCCTGGCTATGGGCGCTGAGGGAGTCGGGGGATTGGAGGGGGCTGGTCCGGGGTGGGGAGAAGCACCGAATGTCGCTCTATGCGGATGACCTATTGTTGTATGTGGCGGACCCGGTGGGGGGAATGCCGGTGGTGATGGGGATTCTCCGGGAATTTGGGGATTTCTCAGGGTATAAGCTTAACTTTGGGAAAAGCGAGCTGTTTGTGGTACACCCGGGGGACCAGGAGGGGAGGATTGTGTGGTGATCACAAGTTAACCAGATGCAACACAACTGAGCGACCACTAGAGGGAGCACGGGAGAGCCATATAAATAGATCAGGACAGGAAGTGAGGAGACACTCTTCACAGCAGGCGGGCTGGTAAGCAGGACACACAGCAAGCAAAAGCTGGTAGTTAGCACTGGAAGGTAGTTCTAGGTCGAGCTCTGGAAACTGAACGAACTCACAATAAAGCATCTTCTCCACACGAGACTACGAGCTTTATTAAGACACGAGGAACAACACATGGTACCAGCAGTGATTTCAGGACGCTTACGACAGGACAACTCAGCTGCAGATACAGAAAGACCAAAATGGCATGGAAATCTCCTACTGGACATTTGACTGGGGAAGACATCGCTAATTCGAGGATGTGGCATGGATACCCACCTCAGCTGGACACGACTGGTAATGTAAGAAATGTCTGGAAAAGGTTTAAACAAATGTTCGATTTTTATCTCATAGCTAATGATGTAGCAGAAGCCTCAGACAAAATTAAAATAGCAATTCTCATCGAAGGGCCTGTCAATAGGAAAGTGTATAATGGATTTAAACACTCAAAAGGTGAAGACAGGAACAGCTTACAAACGTTACTAAACAAATTTGAAGAGTACTGTGAGAAATTTGAACAGCAAGGCATGCTCACAGTCCAACCTGCACAGAGACTGAGTGATGCAAGACTTAAAAAATCACAAAAAGATCAGGAAATCGCGAATGCACAGTACAGATCAAAAAGAAGAAATAACATGAATTTTTCACAAAGCCAAAACGCTGAAATCCAGTCCAGATCGGAAAGAAAAGGTAACTTACAACTTTTAGAAAGAAAAAACGCTGAAATCCGCGATAAAATGGCGTCGGAGCACATTTTGCAGTCTCTGGTAAGCAAAGAACTACAAATCGCGTCTGCGCATGCGCCGGAACCGGAAGTCGCGCATGCGCCGGAACCGGAAGTCGCGCATGCTCCGGAACCGGAAGTCACGCATGCGCCGATCGTTATGCGCATGCGCAAGCCGTGCATGCGCAGTCAAAAAAAGTCTTCGTCGCGGACCGTCATGCGCATGCGCAAGCCGCGCATGCGCAATGGACACCGAACCGCACAAGGAAAGAAAGCCGATTTGCGCATGTGCAAGTCGTTCCTACGCGTGACGTCATGACGTCTGAGAATCCTGACCACGCCCACTTAAAAGGGAAATGCCCGAAAATTGAAAACAAGACACTTAAAGTGGTAAAACCAAATTTTCTTGCCTCAGAACACAGAAAAACGCCTGAACTTAAACCAACAGTGAAAAACAACTTGCACAAAACCTTGGAAAAAGCTGCCTTCACCACACACAGTGAAGCGAACAAAAAGAATTCCGAAACAACAAAAGATGATTTGTTTTTCGACGATTACCTCTCAGACCTGACTGGGTCAGTCGGATATGCTTATCACAGCATCAGCGACACGGTCGCAAAGCACAACACGAACCAACTCGTGGTAGATGAATCCAACCAAGATGATTTGGTTTTCAAAGAATACTACTCAGACATGGCTGAGTCAGTCGGATATGCTTATCACAGCATCAGCGACACGGTCGCAAAGTTCAACACGAATCAACTCGTGGTAGATGAATCCAACCAAGATGATTTGGTTTTCGGAGAATACTACTCAGACACAGCTGAGTCAGTCGGATATGCTTATCACAGCATCAGCGACACGGTCGCAAAGTTCAACACGAATCAACTCGTGGTAGAAGAAGCCAACGAAGATGAAATGGGTTTCAAAGAATACTACTCAGACATGGAGGAGTTATTTGGACATGCTGATCACAGCATCAGCGACACCGTTGCAAAGCTCAACACGACTCTACTCATGGTGGATGAATCCAACACCATGGTGCCATGGCAGCTCGTCGATACATTGGATGACAGCAATACCCAAGACGAAGACGACGCCACACAGAGAGCACAGGAAGACTCCACGGAGCGAGCGATGACAGGCTCCACAGTGCGAGTGATGAAAGACGCCAATAGGGATGCCAGCAAACACTCCTGGGCGGACACCAAGCATGAACAAGGCCATGAAGGTAAACCCGCTGTACCTGAGCAACCGCAAGCAGACTATGAAAGTCTACCAAGCTCACAGGAACAAGAAGAAAGAGCGGACTATGAAAGTCCAACACGCTCACAGGAACAAGAAGAAGACAATGCACCTCTGCCCACTGCATGCGAAGACAGTGACAAGGTGATCACACTCAACGTACAGGATCACAGTGAGACTGACAGTTCTCAGCTTGTCTGTACCGAAGCACAGAGCGAAAACAGTGACAAGGTGCTCGCACTCGACGTACAGGATCACAGTGAGACTGACAGTTCTCAGCTTGTCTGTACCGAAGCACAGAGTCGGGCCACCCAACAGTCCAGAGAGACGATGCCGAAAGAAAACATGCAGATTTTGACTCCAGAAGAGGAGCACCTGGAGCCCAGAGAGACAACGCCAAAAGAAAACATGCAGATTTTGACTCCAGAAGAGGAGCACCTGGAGTCCACAGAGACAATGCCGAAAGAAACCATGCAGATTCTGACTCCAGAAGAGGAGCACCTGGAGTCCAGAGACATCAAACAAAAATAAACCATGCAGATTTTGACTCCAGAAGAGGAGCACCTGGAGTCCAGTGAGATAACATCAACAGAAATCATGAAGATTTTAACTCCAGAAGCGGAGCACCAAGAGTCTAGAGAAACCACGTCAACTGAAATCATGCAGATTTGGACTCCAGAAGAGGAGCGCCGAGAGTCCACAGACACCGCGTCAAATGTAATCAAGAAGACTTTGACTCCGGAAGACGAGCACCAAGAAAGCAAAGATGCGGAATCCAATTCTCCACAACTGATTGATGTCACCTGCACCGATGCAACATCAGATCATTCGCACCACTCGCGAGAAGACGAGCACCAAGAAAGCAAAGATGCGGAATCCAATTCTCCACAACTGATTGATGTCACCTGCACCGATGCAACATCAGATCATTCGCACCACTCGCGAGACGGAATGCTCAATGACTCAAATTATCCACTCGGGACACTCATAGAGTATAACAAGAAAAACAAAAGTCAAAAGAAACACAGCAAGAAGAAAAGCAACATGAAGCGCGACAAGACAAACAACAATAGCAAGAAGCACAGCAGAAACGAGAACGACAACAGCAAGAATAAAAGCAACATGAAGCGCAACAAGACAAACATGGGGGCAGCACGGTAGCATGGTGGTTAGCATCAATGCTTCACATCTCCAGGATCCCAGGTTCGATTCCCGGCTGGGTCACTGTCTGTGCGGAGTCTGCACATCCTCCCCGTGTGTGCGTGGGTTTCCTCCGGGTGCTCCGGTTTCCTCCCACAGTCCAAAGATGTGCAGGTTAGGTGGATTGGCCATGCTAAATTGCCCATAGTGTCCTAAAAAATAAGGTTAATGGGGGTTGTTGGGTTACGGGTATAGGGTGGATACGTGGGCTTGAGTAGGGTGATCATTGCTCGGCACAACATCGAGGGCCGAAGGGCCTGTTCTGTGCTGTACTGTTCTAATTCTAATTCTAAAAAAAAAAAAACAACAACGTCAGGCACAAAGATAGCGACAACGACAGAGGCAGAAACAACAAGAATGGCAACAAACACAACAAAGTCAGGAGCAAAGATAGCGACAACAACAAAGACGGAAACGACAAAAACAGCGACAAGTACGGCAACGGAAACAACAAAAACAGGAACGACAGAAACAACAGCAATGAAACAATGACTTGTACACAATGGCACTACTTGGCACATGATGGACGATGCCACAGCACACTGCGAAACGATAACAAGACTACAAACATGTCATGGGATGACAACGAATCGCACAAACTCACGTCTGCTCCAGAACAAGCAAGCACACCAGCATCCAAGGCGGATGAGACAATAAATCAACACCACAAGCACAAAAAAAAAAGTCCATGCCAGTCAACATCAGTGATGTGACCATGCAAACACCTCGGGATGACGCATTGGGTACTTAAGATAACAAGGAACACCAACAACATTCACAGCGGACTTGCAATATCAATATCACCACGTCATCAACAACAAAAAGAAAAAAAAAAAGCTCTGAACAAATTCATCAAGTTTGGACTCATAAATGTGTTTATTAAGTTTGGACATATAAATACATTGGCTTTGTTAACTAAGGCAATAGCATCATCACTTGTATAGATACGCATATCATAAGTTACTGTTTTGTATAATTTTCCTTAATGATGTACAGAAACTAGGTAATGAGAAAGAGGGGGATGTGGTGATCGTAGATTGACCAGATACAAAAAACAACAGAGCAAACACGAGCGGGAGAGCTATAAATACACTGGGACAGGATGTACAATTTTCTTTAACGATGTTCAGAAAATATGTTAAGAGAAAAAGGGGGATGTGGTGATCACAAGTTAACCAGATGCAACACAACTGAGCGACCACTAGAGGGAGCACGGGAGAGCCATATAAATAGATCAGGACAGGAAGTGAGGAGACACTCTTCACAGCAGGCGGGCTGGTAAGCAGGACACACAGCAAGCAAAAGCTGGTAGTTAGCACTGGAAGGTAGTTCTAGGTCGAGCTCTGGAAACTGAACGAACTCACAATAAAGCATCTTCTCCACACTTGAGACTACGAGCTTTATTAAGACACGAGGAACAACACAGATTGGGAGGCTCCCACTGAAAAGGGCGGAGAGGAGCTTCAGGTACTTGGGGGTTCAGGTGGCCAGGAGCTGGGGGGCCTTGCATAAGCTAAACCTCACAAGGCTGGTGGAGCAAATGGAGGAGGAGTTTAAGAGGTGGGACATGCTGCCGCTGTCTCTGGCGGGTAGGGTGCAGTCAGTCAAGATGACGATGCTCCCGAAGTTTCTGTTCCTGTTCCAGTGCCTCCCCATCCTGATCCCGAAGGCCTTTTTCAGGCGGGTTAACAAGAGCATTACGTGGTTTGCGTGGGCACACGGGACTCCAAGGGTTAGACGGGTGTTCTTGGAGCGGGGCAGGGATGGGGTGGGGGGGGGGCTGGCGTTGCCCAACCTCTGTGGGTATTATTGGGCTGCCAACGCAGCGATGGTGCGTAAGTGGGTAATGGACGGGGAGGGGGCGGCATGGAAGAGGCTGAAGACGGCATCCTGTGTGGGTACGAGCCTGGAAGCGCTTGCAACGGCGCCGCTGCCGCTCCCTCGAACGAGGTATACCATGAGCCCGGTGGTGGCAGCTACCCTCAAGATTCGGGGACAATGGAGGCGGCACAGGGGGGAGGTGGGGGCCTCGATGGGGTCCCCGATACGGGGGAACCACCGGTTTGTTCCGGGGAGAATTGATGGCGGGTTCCTGAGTTGGCACAGGGCAGGTGTCAGGAGGCTGGTGGACCTGTTCATAGACGGGAAGTTTGCGAGCCTGGGTGAGCTGGAAGGAACGTTCAGGCTCTCCCCGGGGAACACCTTTAGGTACATGCAAGTAAGGGCGTTTGTCAGGCGGCAGGTGGCGGGGTTCCCCCTGCTGCCGCCGCGTGGGGTCCAGGACAGGGCGCTCTCGGGGGTATGGTTTGGAGAGGGGAGGATCTCAGAAGTGTACCAGGTGATGCAGGAGGTAGACGAGGCCTCCGTGGAGGAGCTGAAAGATAAATGGGAGGAGGTGCTGAGTGAGGAGATTGAGGAGGGGCCGTGGGCGGATGCCCTAGAAAGGGTGAACTCCTCCTCTTTGTGTGCGAGGCTTAGCCTCATACAGTTTAAGGTACTGCACAGGGCTCATATGACCGGGACAAGGATGAGCTGGTTTTTTGGGTCCGAGGACAGGTGTATTAGGTGCTCAGGGAGCCCAGCAAACCATGTCCACATGTTCTGGGCATGCCCAGCGCTGGGGGAAATTTGGAAGGGTGTAGCAAGGACGTTATCGAGGGTGTGTTGCACGTTTTGCTATGGGTGTAAAACGCGTTTATTGGGGTGTATTAACTTGCCTGTGTTAAAGGCCGTGTGCTTAACACCACTAGGCTCTGTCTATGTATTTTCAGCTCAGGAGTCGCCAGTTGCCATATAGACAACTCACAAAATATCTCAAGGTCAGGTTCAAAGTAATAAAACGATACACCGATTAGTAAGTTCCAAACGATCAATATTTATTATGCAATTATAATAAATACGCATGCACACTCTAAGGGACTAAGCTATGACTAAACTAAGCAAACAGAATACTTAACTACACAGGAACAGGCAAGGTCAGGGAGCGAGGCCTTCGTCCCGGTCTTGGGCTGCAACCTTCAGAAAGCGTGCTGGTCACTGGGGGTCTAGCGGGCTTGGTTCGCGTAGCGATCGTCGTATTGGCACTTACGGTTCGGCGGCTGGTGCTCAACGGCTGGAGTCAGGATACGAGTTGGAGGTCTTGGTCAAAGCCGGAGCACGAAACAACAGACAGGACCATGTGTGGGGGTCTATATTTATAGGGGTCCCCAATGTCCTTCCCTCTTCCTGGGCGGGCTTTACCTTTAGGTATCGATTGGATCGCTTCCAATCGATATCTTTTGAATTCCTCCAATGTAAGGGTCTTTCTCGATGGTGGGGGCGGTTTCTATAGTGGATACTTCTGGTGCCGCTCTGTCTGGACATCCACTTAAAGTATCTTATTCAAACCCAAATGTTGCCATTGTGTGTGCCTAGATCTGGACTGCCTCATTAGTATGTAGAACGTTCTGCCATTATCACCTTTGGTTGGAGATCTTCCACCTGGCCAGAAACTGGTTTTGCTGCTTGCAAAATGCTAATGAGTGTTTGCAGGCTGTTTGCCTTGGCTAAACTGTTTTTTCCCTACAGTCTTAGCGATTCTCCATTTTGTTTGGTTCAGTGTCCATTTTAGGTGGCTACAGTGGCTACATTCCCTCCTTGTGATCCTCACAATCAAAATATTGTGAAGGATCACCTATGTAGTTTGCCTTGAGTGCATCTGGGTTGCCTTCTTTGTGTTCCCTGACCTCCGCAAGCTCCTGAGCGTCTACTCTGTCCTTAAACTATGGGAAGAAAATTTTTTTAACTGACATCTCTACTTGGCGCTATGTCAAAGGGGACATGCATTACCACAAACGGGAACCTCTACCTATCACAATTATCCTTAACTTAACTTAAACATTTCCTTACAGACTAAACCTCATCCATTCATACCACATCACATAACATTTCCTGACTCGCCAGTCGAGTTCAGGACCATATAATACATGGGTACATTTTTTCTTTTATTCACAGTGCTTTATTCATCATGGGGCAAAGGGGATTGATGAAATCGGAAAATAGGAGATCGAACTCCATAGACGGTTGAGGGGCAGGAACGGGAGGCTCTCCTCTTCCACTTCCTCAACCTGAGGGTCTGTACAAGTATGGCGAGGATCGCAATCACTAGCAGTGATTCAATCACGTATGACATGGAGTACCATGTCATAAATTTTGTGCACCAGGTCTGAACCTCACTGATCAGAGCTGAGCACTGGGGAGTTGCTGTAAGTGAAACATTTACGGTGGGGGTTGTGGGGGAAACGTGTCTTGCTTCCACACAAACAAATATAACATTTAAAAGCAATAAGTGGGCTTCCATCATCTTCTGTTCGTTCTCCTTCTTTCTTCCTCCTGTATGGCCGATCCTTGCTGTGGTCCCTGTTTCGTCCTTCGAAAGCTATGGGATCAAGCACAGTATCTGTCAATACAGCTTAATATCCGTACTTGTTAGTGTATCTGTCTTTCAATTCCAATTGACCCATTAAAAATGACTGGCCAAGTCACACCCTGTGACTCCCCTCATTTTTCTTTTTTCAAAAGCGAATTTAATGAACACAATACACCTAACAACTCTCCTCCTGCGAGCCGTCTCGCAGGCTTTGCTCATTTACCATCCGACTGTTCCTGGATGTAAATAGCATGTGGGATGGCGGCCTAAGGGCTGCCTAACGAAAAATGAAAACAAATTGGAAATGAAAGGTCGAATGGGTTGCGTATGGGCCGCTACGGGTACGATTTGAATGGGATCCCCGGGTAGGGCGTGCTGTGCCATACCCGAGCTTGGCTGACCAAAGTGGGTTCTCAGACAGGGCGGGTCCTCAGTGCCGTTTGTCCACTGCCTGAGTAACCTGGATTAAACGGGCAAGAATGTGTTTACCATGGATTTGCAGCCTCTATTCGCCGAATAGAGGGGCACCTAAAAACAATGGAGGAGCCAAGATGCTCCAACTGAGGACAGAACCTGAAGTTCTCACAGGTATCTGCAGATAAACTATTGTGTGTGTAAGGCGGTCACAAGCCTTACAACTGAAAAGATCTCCAATCAAATGGTTGGTTTGCGAACCGAAGTTCTCAAAGGTATTTGCGGACAAGCTAACGGGTGTGTGAGGTGGTCACAATCTTTTCAGCTGAAAAGAAGATGTCCATCCTCCAAACTCTTAACATATTAACAAACAAACATAAACTGACAAACAAACATGCGTGCAGGTTCCATCAGAAAGGACATCGCTTCCCTCAAGCGGTTCCTATTTTACATCATCTGGACACCTCACTTTTCCTCTGTCTCTGTGAACAGGGTCACAAAGGGGTTGCCGTGTCGGGATTCAGACACCGTGTCGTCCTGCTCTCCCGGATCCCACACCCTTGTGTGGATCAGGCATGATATTTTTGCATTATGTGACCGGGGGTCACTTTCGTCATTGCGGACAAGTCGGTACGAATTGTCCCTGTGCCAGAGTGTTGGGTCCAAAAGTGAATGGGTATTGTCGGGGTCGTCGGGGTCTGGTGGTGGGTCTGGGTTTTTAATGTAAGTGACTTCCATGGGGTCACTGTAGTCGGGGTCATAGTCGCTGCTATGTGGGCTGTAGTGTGGTGTGCTGTGGCTGTCCTCAGAGTCAGTGTCTGTATCGCTGTCTCTGCCGCGGCAGCCTGTGGGCGTTTCGGGGCGTGGTCTGTCGTGGTCAGTGGGCGGAGTCGTGGGCGAGTCCGATGAAGAACTGGTCTGTGAGGGGGATGGTGGAAACGTGTCTCTAGTGGGTGGGGTGAGGTGTTCTGCTGCGTCTAGCAGGACATGGTGTGCATGGTTGGCCTGTGTTCCATATGCCTTTAACTGGTTGATATGGAACCACGCGGTCTTACCATTAGGATATTTTATCCTATAAACCGAGGGGCTAATTTTATCCGAAATTGAGTATGGTCCGGAATATTTTGGTGCCAAAAAACTGCTGGGGTTGTATACAGATAGCATTACCTGTTGCCCAACCTGGAATTCTGTGGGGTGTACGGTCTTGTTAAAACAAGCTGTGCGTTGTTTACGGCGTTTCCCTAGCTGAACTGCGGCTGCAATCTGTGCAGACCTCACAGTCTCAACCAAGTCTTTAACTGTCTTTTCGTGTGTGAGGGCCGTCACTTCGGGGCTAGTCATGTCCAGTCCTAAAAGGAATTCTGTACCTTTCATAGGGCGTCCGGTCATGAGTGTGTGTGGTGTGTATCCTGTGGAAGTTGAAACTGTATTTCTGATGAACATTAATGCAAATGGGAGCACTGAATCCCATGTGGAGTTGTTCTCTTGAACCATTTTTCTAAGCGTGGATTTTAGGGTCCGATTCATGCGCTCTACAATCCCGCTGGACTGTGGGTGATACGCAATATGAAAATTTTGTTTTATTCCAAATATTGTCAGGACGTTCTTCATGACCCGTCCTGTGAAGTGAGATCCCTGGTCCGAATCGATGCTTCGGGGTAAACCCCATCTCGTGAAGATGTGGTGGGTCAGGATCTTTGCAGCTGTCTTAGCTGTATTCGTTCTAGAGGGGAATGCCTCTACCCATTTGGTAAAGGTATTGATGACCACCAGAACGTATTTATAGCCATTCCTACAAGGGGGCAATGGTCCTATAAAGTCGATCTGGAGGTTTGTCCAGGGGCCATTAACTGGTCGAGTATGCCGAAGTTGTGCCTTTTTAGAATACCTCTCCGGGTTATTCTGGGCGCAAATAAGGCAATTCTCGATGTAGTGACCTACATCTGTCCTTAGGTTAGGCCACCAACAGAGCTGCCTGAGGTGCCTCGTGGTTGCGTCGGTCCCTTGGTGCCCGTGTCCATCATGGAACAAAGCAATCATTTCATTCCTGTCCTGCTGCGGGACCACATAAAGCTGATCCTTTATGATCACACCCTCATGTGTGGTCAGTGCGTGTCTGAATTTATCATACTGTGGCACAAAGTTGCCTTTGAAAATCTCCCTGAGATCCTCATCCTGCTTTTGTGCCTCTACTAAATCTTTAATACTGGTCTGTGAGACTTGGACTGCGCTCACAGGGGCGCTAGCTGGTGCGCTAGCTGGGGGTGTCCATAAGTGTCCTCGCCTGGAACCTGCCTTAGCCAGTGCGTCGGCTTTTACATTCCCAGGGGGGGATGACCTATGGTGGCTTCTTACTTTTATGATGCCGAAGGTCCTGTCCTTCGCTTTCTCTAAAATGTGTCGGAGTAAAGGGGCTGATGGAAGGGGTTTCCCATCTGCGGAGACAAAACCTCGTGTCCTCCACAGGGGCAGAAAATCTGTTAAACTATTACAGACATATAGACTGTCCGAATATATGTCCGCTGGGCTGGGGAAAGAATCGGGGTGGTCCACCATATAGGCTATGGCCACGAGCTCTGCTGCCTGCGCGCCTAAGTGTCCGGGTAGTTTTAAAGCTATCTCCTCGAGAGCGCGACCCTGCGCGTCCTCGACATAGATGCCGCATCCTGTGATACGCTCACCTTCTAAAACTGTGGATGAACCGTCTACGTATATCCTCAGTGGTCCACACGTGTCTGTGGGTTGGGGGCTTTGTTTTGGGTTCCCTATCTTCCTGGGGGGTGTCTTTGCTGTAAAGGGTCCTGTGTTATGTAAGGGGGCTACAATTTCACATTCGTGGGGCTGTCCTGGGTATTGGAGGTTGTCGGCTAAAAATGTGTGTGTGCAGGTCCATTTTACTGTAATGTCCCGTCCTTGTAAAAGTAGTGTCCACCTAGCTGCCTTAATCTGGCTAACTGAACCGTCCTTCAGTCGACCGTCTAGGAGTAACTGTGTGGGGGTGTGCTCGGTCAAAATGGTGGTGGGGTTGAGTCCGGTAATGTACGAAAAATATTGCACTGCCCAGAAGACAGCAAGGAGGTGCCTCTCGCAGGCTGAAAATCCTTGTTCAACTGGGTCTAAGAGTCAGGAGGCATAAGCCACTGGTCTTAGCTGCTCGTGCCGTTCCTGAAGTAACACGGCCGAGAGGGTCAGATCTGTGCTCGCTACCTCTATTGCATAGGGGGAAAGTTGGTCTGGGACTTGTAGCGCGGGTGCTGCGCTAAGGGCTTTCTTTAACTCTTCCACAGCCTCTGTATGCTGCGGAAGCCATTCCCAGGGGGCTCCTTTCTTAAGGAGGTCTGAGAGTGGGGCGGCTTTTGTCGCGAATCCGTCGATGTGGTTCCGACAATAACCAACCAGTCCTAAAAACGACCGGAGGGCTGAAACATTCTGGGGAAGGGGCAATTTGACAATCGAATCAATTCTTTTGAATTCGATCTCGCGTTTGCCGTGCGTGATGATTGTACCCAAATACATCACTTTATTTTCCAAAATCTGGGCCTTTCTTGGGTTAACTTTACATCCAATCTCGGTTAAAAGTTCCAGGAGTTCGGCCAGAAGTGTAATGTGCTCTGCCTTTGTGTCTGTCTGCAGTAGTAGGTCGTCTACATACTGTACCAGACATTTGGGGCGGGAAAATTTTTCTAGACCATTTGCCAACTGTCGGTGGAAAATGGAGGGGGAATTGTGGAATCCTTGTGGAAGGCATGTCCACGTATACCGTTGTGTTTTAAAAGTGAAGGCAAATTTGTACTGGCACGCCTTTGCCAATGGGATTGACCAGAAGCCATTGCTAATGTCCAAAACCGTGAAATATTTGGAGTTGAGTCCCTGTTTGAGCATGGTCTCGGGACTTGTTGCTACCGTGGGGGCTACTGCTGGGGTTACTTTATTGAGTTCCCGATAATCAATGGTCAGACGCCATGATCCGTCGGGCTTTCTCACTGGCCAAATAGGAGCATTATTGGTCGAGGCTACTGTTCTAAGCACACCTTGCTCCAATAAGCTACCTATCACTTTCTCTATTTCTACCTCTGCTTCGAGGGGAAATCTATATTGTTTTTGTGGTCTGGGGTCAGGTCCGGTAACGTGAATTTGTCCAGCCATTCTGCCACAGTCATGCCGGTGACTGGCAAATGCTGTCCTGTGTTTATTCAGTACTGCCTTAACTTGTCTGTCCGTGTTTAGTGTAGTCGGGTCAAATGAGTATTCTCCTACTGCACTAATCCTGTTAGCGTACTCTCCTACTGTGAGAGTAGCGGGTGCTCTGTCCGATCTTGCCATTTGCCAGACACATTGGTTCACTGGGTCGAACGATAGGCTATGGGCATTCATAAAGTCTATCCCTAGGATGTGTTCTGCTGTCCGGGGAAGATTTACTAGAACAACGGGGTGTTTGGTGGAGATGTTCCCTAGCTGGATTGCTACGGGTGCTGTGATATGTCCCTGCTGCGAGTGTCCGGTGAACCCGCTAAGTGTGATGGTGGAGGTGGTCGGCCACGTGTCTGTGTGTGCCGTGGTGGTGGAGTTAATTGTGGTGCGGGAGCCTCCTGTGTCCCAAAGTAACTCTATGGGCTTCCCTCTTAACTTTGCCGTGACTACCGGTCTTCCTGATGGATCCCATAGTGTGTCACAGACCCAAGTGGGGGAGCCCGAACACCGTCAGTCCGTTCCGTCCACATTGGTCTGTCCTGACTGGATCCCTATACTATGGATCGGTTTTGTTTTATTCCTACTCAGAGTGCCTGTCTGCTGGCCTCTCTGTGATCTCTGGGGTCCATTACATTCTTTTGCCCAATGTCCTAACTGGCCACAGTTGTAGCATTCCTGCGACTTCTGTGGAGGGCTGCTCTTTCCTTCATTCACCCATGCGGGTTTTTGGTGCTCTCTCACTGCCTGTATGTCTGCTGCAGCCTGAGCTTCTTCTGGGGATTTCACTCTACTCTTGCCCTGAACTGATTGCTCCCAAGTGCGGGACAATCTTTTCAGGACCCACTTCTCATTATGGGCCTCCTCTGAGGGGTCATAGCTGTTGCAAGCGCTCTGTCCTGCTTCTGTTGCATGTGAAATTATGGTGCGCGTCCATTTAACCATGTTTTCACGGTTCAAATGGGCTCTATTTAAATCGCCAAATACTGCATTAAAATGGATCCACAGCCTTCCGGCGAATGCTGTGGGGTGCTCGGATTTCTTCTGCCGGCACTTATTAAGTCCTTCTACGGGGTCACCTCGATTATACCCTATGGCATCTAAAATGGAGGTGTGCATTTCCTCTAGGGTTCCTCCGCCAACGTTCTGTGGGTCGGGGAGGGCTGCTACAACCGATGGGTCTAAACTCAGAACTGTGAGTTTAACCTGCTCTCTCTCGTCCAGGCCGTACATGGTAGCCTGTTGCTTTACCTTTGCGGAAAAACTGGTGGGGGTCTGCGGTGGGGAGAAACGGAGTGATCTTCTCACACGCGTCCCTTAGTTGGGTTACAGTTAAGGGGGTGGTGTAAGTTATATCGGGTGCGCCTTCTGTGGTCGCTTTTCTCTGGGTGGTGACTGGATTCATTGGAATGGTAAGGAGCTGATCTGTGGGGGGTTGGGGTGCTTGCCTTTTCTGCTGCGCTGCTGGCGCACATGTTCCCTGAACATAACGCTGCGCTGTCTCACTTAACTCTTTCCAGTCTGGGGCATTCTCCTCATCTAACTGGGTTCCAAAGGTGCTTTGAAACCCATTTTGCACCGAAAGCAGCGATTGCAGCTCTGCAATCTGTTTCCTGCATTTCGCGTGGTCTACTGTACTTTGCCTTTGTTCTGTGGTTGCAGCATGGAGTGCTCTCAAAGCTGCTTTAAGGTCAGAGCATTGCCTCTGCAAAGCCTCTACCTGCTTCTCTGATTCTTCTCTTATCAGGACGGCACGTTGCACGTCCTGATAGGCCTTTTCGTACTGGGTCTGGGAACTGCTGAGATGGGCTAGACAAGACTGATGTGCCCTCTTGGCATCATCCACCTCTCTACCTTTCTCTGCCAACTTCCCTCTAAGTTCCATGTTTTCCTTTTCGATGTCCCTGACATCCACTTTACTCATTCTATTCCGTTCTTCTAATTCTGCCCGGAGCGTCTGAACGACCTCCTCTGTGCCTCGCAATTGTGCCAAACAGGACACAATCGCCATCGGCTTACGTGCTTTACTCATGTTTTTCTTGTGAATTTGAGAGAGGTTCTCCCACCAAGTATGTCCTATACTTCCGGGACCTGTCTCCTCATTCAAACAAAACTCTTTCCAAAGGGGCCATCCCTTTCCTTGCAGATACTTGCGGAGTTCCAGCTCCCACATGGGACACTGACCTACTCGGCTACTGCTGCTGGTCGCTGCGACCACAAACCGTTCTGGGTTCATGAGGCGTTCCATTGCCTGCATGGCCATTTTCTCTGACTCACTTTTAAATTTTGGAACAGGGGGTGTTGAGGTTATGTCTCACGAAACGGGTAAGGCTTACGCTATGTTCCGTTCACAAAACTACCGAAAGTTTGTCGCAACAAAAATGCTTTCAGGTTTTCCTTACAACCCTGTTAGTACGCATGCACTAAACACACTTCCGAATTACGCTTATTGCTTTGAACACCTTGAATATTTGTGATTTCTTTCCGTTTTCTTTACCAGATTTCCAATTCAAATTTCAGGGTCCTCGACGGAGTGGGGGTACCACTTGTAACCGTGTCCCGGCGGAGTCGCCACTAAATGTTGCACGTTTTGCTATGGGTGTAAAACGCGTTTATTGGGGTGTATTAACTTGCCTCTGTTAAAGGCCGTGAGCTTAACACCACTAGGCTCTGTCTATGTATTTTCAGCTCAGGAGTCGCCAGTTGCCATATAGACAACTCACAAAATATCTCAAGGTCAGGTTCAAAGTAATAAAACGATACACCGATTAGTAAGTTCCAAATGATCAATATTTATTATACAATTATAATAAATACGCATGCACACTCTAAGGGACTAAGCTATGACTAAACTAAGCAAACAGAATACTTAACTACACAGGAACAGGCAAGGTCAGGGAGCGAGGCCTTCGTCCCGGTCTTGGGCTGCAACCTTCAGAAAGCGTGCTGGTCACTGGGGGTCTAGCGGGCTTGGTTCGCGTAGCGAGCGTCGTATTGGCACTTACGGTTCGGCGGCTGGTGCTCAACGGCTGGAGTCAGGATACGAGTTGGAGGTCTTGGTCAAAGCCGGAGCACGAAACAACAGACAGGACCATGTGTGGGGGTCTATATTTATAGGGGTCCCCAATGTCCTTCCCTCTTCCTGGGCGGGCTTTACCTTTAGGTATCGATTGGATCGCTTCCAATCGATATCTTTTGAATTCCTCCAATGTAAGGGTCTTTCTCGATGGTGGGGGCGGTTTCTATAGTGGATACTTCTGGTGCCGCTCTGTCTGGACATCCACTTAAAGTATCTTATTCAAACCCAAATGTTGCCATTGTGTGTGCCTAGATCTGGACTGCCTCATTAGTATGTAGAACGTTCTGCCATTATCACCTTTGGTTGGAGATCTTCCACCTGGCCAGAAACTGGTTTTGCTGCTTGCAAAATGCTAATGAGTGTTTGCAGGCTGTTTGCCTTGGCTAAACTGTTTTTTCCCTACAGTCTTAGCGATTCTCCATTTTGTTTGGTTCAGTGTCCATTTTAGGTGGCTACAGTGGCTACAGGTGGTAGGATCCAGGGTCAATCCAGGCTGGGGACTCGCAATATTTGGGGTTGCAGTGGAGCCGGGAGTGCAGGAGGCGAAAGAGGCCGGTGTTCTGACCTTTGCGTCCCTTGTAGCCCGGCGGAGGATTCTTCTTTAGTGGAAGGATGCGAGGCCCCCAAGCGTGGAGGCTTGGGTCAATGATATGGCGGGGTTTATTAAATTGGAGAGGGTGAAATTTGCCCTAAGGGGGTCAGTGCAGGGGTTTTTCAGGAGATGGCAACCATTCCTAGATCTCCTGGCAGAACGGTAAAAACAAAAGGTCAGCAGCAGCAGCAACCAGGGGGGCGGGGTGTCTCTTTGTTTTTGTTTTGGGATGAATATCGTTTTTTTGCCAATGACGGGCTTTGATTTATTGTTTCTCTTTTGTATTTACGGCGGAGGAGGGGGTTCTGTTGTTTTTTGGTTCTTAGAATTTTCTGTTATTGTTTTCTTTTTTGTGAAAATGTGAAAATTTGAATAAAAATTATTTTTTTTTAAATGGCTGATCATCAGGTTCAATACCCCAATCCAACTTTCCTCCCATAGACCTTGATCCTTTTAGCCCCAAGATACACCTCTCACTCCGTCTTGACATTACGCAATGTTTTGGCCTCAACTGCTTCCTGTGGCCGTAAATTTGGAGCTGCACGGAGCTGCACATGGCTAGCACTGTAGCTTCACAGCGCCAAGGTCCCAGTTTCGATTCCCTGGTTGGTGACTGTCTGTGCGGAGTCTGGACGTTCTCCCCGTGCCTGTGTGGGTTTCCTCCGGGTGCTTTGATTTCCTCCCACAGTCCAAAGACATGCAGGTTAGGTGGACTGGCCTTGATAAATTGCCTTTAGTGACCAAACAAAAGGTTAGGAGGGGTTATTGGGTTACGGGGATAGGGTGGAAGTGAGGAGTTCAGTGGGTCGGTACAGACTCGATGGGCCGAATGGCCTCCTTCTGTAAATTGTGTTCTATGGTCTATGTTTATACTGTAGTCTTTTGCCCACCGCATACGGGTTAAAGACTCACGGTGGGAGCAACATCCGTTTCTGACTGTAAGCAGCCTAGTTGTTTTTATCACTCTTTTTCTCTTTAGGTATCTGTAAAACTTTTGCAGTAAGTTTTTATGTTCCACGCTGGCTTACTTTCATATTGTATTCTCCCCCTCTTAATCAATCCATTGGTCCACCTATGCTGCATTTTTAAACTATTCCCAATTCTCTGGTCTGTTGCTTTTCTTGCAAATCTGTGTACATCTTCTTTGAATCTAATAATATATTTAATTTCCTTTGTAATCCTGGTGTGGTTGGGGTTCCTGTTCTACTCTTGCGCCAATTAAGAATAAACAGCTTTTGGAGCTCACTTAATTGTACCCTAAATGCCTGTCATTGCCTGTTCACTGTCCTTCCCCAGTTCATCATAGCCAACGCATGTCTCATATCATCATAGTTACCTTTATTGACAATCAGGATCCTGGCCTCACTATCAACTGCCTTACACTTATCTTTGATAATGAATTATATCATGTTATGGTCACTCATGTCCAAGGATCCTCTCACTGCTAGATTGCCAATGAATCCTATATCATTGTGCAACACCCAGTCAAAGATGGTCTGTTCCCGCGTAGGTTCCTCAATGCATTTTTCAAAAAAACATCCCATATACACTCCAGACCTTCATCCTCTGTTGTGCTGTGACTAATTTAACTCACCTAATCTATAGGCAGCTGCAAGTCATGCACAATCACAGATGTTCCTTTATTATGCTGAATGATCACATGTTGAATGATCAGCCAGGTTCATAATGAATGCAGAAGCACGCTCGAAGGGCCATACCACTTGCTCCTATTTCCTCTCTTTGTACGTGGTAGCATTAAACAGGCTAATGAGTAAGATTAATTAATTAAGGTCTACAATTTAGAATGCAATATATCCATTAGCACAAAACAAAAATGACAAGATATCTAAGAATTTGCGTCTTCAGAAAGCCAGAGCTCTCGAATACATGTGATCCAGGGTGTGTATGTCATCAGGGTGGAATGGCGGCACAATGGTTAGCACTGCTGCCTGACAGGTCCAGGAAACCAACTCAATATCCGCATCAGGTGACTGTCTGTGTGGGGTTTGGACTTCTCCTCATGTCTGCGTGCGTTTCCCCCAGGTGCTCTGATTTCCACCAACAGTCCAAAGACGTGCAGGTTAGGTGGATTGGGAATGCTAAATTGTCCCTTCGAGTGGGGTTACAGGGTGGGGATTGAGGTTAGGTAGGGTGGGTCTCTCGAAATGTTGGTGCAGGACCTTCTGCACTGTTGGTACTCTATGATTAGATTCAGCAGCAGATTGAAATGTGAAAAATGTTACACCGCTTATGAGCGTATGAAGAAAAATATTGGAATATTGTTTAACATATTTCTTTGTGTTTTGGTAAATTTGATGAAGAAGAACCAGCCAATTTTGTGAACCTAATTCCCAAAATACATTCTATTTGTTACCACACTAAAAGTTAATGGGTAAGATAAGTGCACGGAGTTGGGTGTGCTATATTTGAAGTATAGGACCATATAAATGATACTGTGCATAAGGATTAATTCGGCCCAGCAAGGTGCCCTTTCTAATTCCATGTTTCTGCTCGCGGTCACCCTATCTACTCCATCTCTACCCCTTATAATATTGTAGACCTCAGGTATCAGGGGTAATGGGGAGAATGGGGATGGGAAATATATCTGCCATGATTGAATGGCCGAGAAGATTCGATGCACTGCATGGCCTAATTCTGTTCCTATGTTTTATGGTCTTATGCTCATGTCACCTCTTAGCCTTTTCTGTTCTGAGGAAAACAGCCCCAACCTCTCAAATTCATCCGCGTAGCAACAATTCTCAAGCCCTGCTAACATTCCAGTAAATACGCTGGAGCTACCGGGAGGCATGGTAGCATACTGGTTAGCACAGTTGCTTCACAGCTCCAGGGTCCTAGGTTCGATTCCCGGCTTGGGTCACTGTGTGTGTGGAGTCTGCACATTCTCCCCGTGTGTGCATGGGTTTCCTCCGGTGGCTCCGGTTTCCTCCCACAGTCCAAAGATGTGCAGGTTAGGTGGATTGGCCATGATAAATTGCCATTAGTGATCTAAAAAAAAGTTAGGTGGGGTTGCTGAGTTATGGGGATAGGATAGAGATCCGGGCTTAGGTAAGGTGCTCTTTCTAAGGGTCGATGCGGACTTGATGGGGCGAATGGCCTCCTTCTGCACTGTAAATCCTATCATTCTATGATCCTTTGTATTATGTGATGACCAGAACTGCACACAATACTCCAATTATGTATTCACCTGTGTTGAGACATAATGGATAGAGAAATCTTTAACAGGCTAGCCGCACATAATCTGCACTGGAGTTTAAAAGATTGAGGGATATCTTGATTGACGCATTTCAGGTACTGAATGATTTTTATAAGGTAAATATTTTTCTTCTAGTGGCTAATTCCACAACCGTGAGAACTGACTTAATATTAAGGCAGCACGATAGCATTGTGGATAGCGCAATTGCTTCACAGCTCCAGGGTCCCAGGTTCGATTCCGACTTGGGTCACTGTCTGTACGGAGTCTGCACATCCTCCCTGTGTGTGCATGGGTTTCCTCCGGGTGCTCCGGTTTCCTCCCACAGTACAAAGATGTGCAGGTTAGGTGGATTGGCCATGGTAAATTGCCCTTAGTGTCCAAAATTGCCCTTAGTGTTGGGTGGGTTACTGGGTTATGGGGATAGGGTGGAGGTGTTGACCTTGGGTAGGGTGCTCTTTCCAAGAGCCGGTGCAGACCCGATGGGCCGAATAGCCTCCTTCTGCACTGTAAATTCTATGAATCACCCTTTTCGGAGCAGAAGTGTATTCTCTTAAAGGGTGATGCGACTTTTGACTATGCCTCGGGATGCAGTAGGCGCAAGGTCCTGAATATAACTAAATCAGAGGTAGATAGGTTATTGGTGGGCAGTGGAATTAAAGGTTAACCCGGGCGCATGTTAATGTAGATCTCAAAACATAAATGGATCAGCCATGACTTTATTGACTGGCGGAACATCTAGCCACCTCATGCTGTTAATTCGTAGGTCAGTATGCTGATAACTGGGACGTTTTAATTTGGCAGATAATGAATTGTGCAGTGCCGTAAGTTTTAGTGCAGGGGCCTTAGCTATTTGCTGTGTGTAACACTGACTTAGAAGCAGAAACAAACAGAAATCTCGCTCAGTTTCCTCATGAAACCAAGGTAGTTGGTAAACTAAGATGCGGGAGGACTTGGACAGAATGGAAAAGCACACAGACGGGTTAACTGTGTCGGCAGCAGCATGTCCGATAGATCACAATATTGCGAGTTGTGAAGTTATTCACTTTGGTGAAATGAATAGGAAATAAAAGGCGATAGGCATCAAATTGTTATTGTTCAAAGAGACTGAGGCGTTCTTGTGCAAGGAACTGGACAATGTATTATGCAGTTGCAGAAAGTGACTAGGTTGCTTGCCCTTAACGTAATAGAAGCATGTACAGGAATAATTTTGTCTTCATCAAACTATTCAACAGATAATATTTGGATCAATGTGTGCAATTTCACTCACCCTATTTCAAAGAAGAATCATGTTTGGAATGGAGGTGGTTCAGGAAAGGTACACTGAATTCTGCATTAAGATGAGCAGGATAGCCAAGGATGAGAGGTTGACATTATGGGGTCTGTTTTCTCTTGAAATCTGTAGAAGAAAATCAGAGGCACACTTATTGAAACATTCAAAATGCGCAGGGGCTTCTTAGGACATAATAGCAATATTGTTTTTGCTGTTTACGGAAACTAGTACAATGGACATAGTTTAAGGATAAGGATCAACAATTTAGATTGGAAATGAGGGGATATGACTTCACTCAAGTGTTTTCAAATTTTGCAATTATCTTCCCGAGGGAGTTTTATATAATATATGGTTCAATACATTAAATACTGGAATGAAGGGATTGCTGGACTTTCAAGAAAAGAATGATATGGAAAACTGGCAACAAAAAAAAAGTAGATTCAAAGAGCAAGATCAGGCAGGAACATTTTAAGATGCCTCAGGTGGCCAAGGCAACCAAAATGGTTGAGTAGGAAAGATCGGAAGATCCTTGACAATGCAAGGTGTGTTTGGACAGAGGAGAACCAGTGCATAGACAATACTTGGAATCGCATGTGACTTTTGGTACTGTGTCATCGAAGATTACAGTGGGAAATAAAAACTCATTCTGTAAGGGTGAATATAATGTTATGGTGGGATGCTTGGGAAGCTCACAGGAAATAAAGGTCCTGAGTAATTAGAAAGTTCTCCCATGTTGCGTTCCACGTGGGTCAATGCCGGGGATACAACAGTTTGCTAGATAAACACATCATTGGATGAAGGGATCGATGGTATCATTGCTGAATTTGGGCTTGACACGCTAAGAGAATGGATAGTAAATTGTGAACAAGTCATCACCAGACCATACAACGAAAGAGAGCGGACAAATGTGGCCGGACCAAGGTTCTGTACAGCTGCATCATCACCTCACTGCTCTTAGGGCAGCACGGTGGCCTAGTGGTTAGCACAGCTGCCTCACGGCGCTGAGGTCCCAGGTTCGATCCCGGCTCTGGGTCACTGTCCGTGTGGAGTTTGCACATTCTCCCCGTGTCTGCGTGGGTTTCACCCCCACAACTCAAAAATGTGCAGAGTAGGTGGATTGGCCACGCTAAATTGCCGCTTAATTAGAAAAAATAATTGGGTACTCTAAATTTATTTTTAAAAAATCACCTCACTGCTCTTAAATTCAATCCCTCTGCTAATGAACACGAGCACACCATAGGCCTTCTTCACAGCTCTATCCGCTTGAGTGGCAACTTTTAAAGATCTATGAACATAGACCCCAAGATCTCTCTGATTCTCCACATTGCCTAGAACCCTACCGTTAACCCTGTATTCCGCATTCATATTTGCCCTTCCAAAATGGACAACCTCACGCTTTTCAGGGTTAAACCCCATCTGCCACTTCTCAGCCCAGCTCTGCATCCTATTTATGTCTCTTTGCAGCCGACAATAGCCCGCCTCATTATCTAAACTCCACCAATCTTCGTATCGTCTGCAAATTTACTGACCCACCCTTCAACTCCCTCATCGAAGTCGTTAATAAAAATCACAAACAGCAGAGGACCCAGAACTGATCCCTGCAGTACGCCACTGGTAACTGGGCTCCAGGCTGAATATTTGCCATCCACCACCACTCTGTCTTCTATCGGTTAGCCAATTCATTATCCAATTGGCCAAATTCCCCACTATCCCATGCCTCCTTACTTTCTGCATAAGGCTACCATGGGGAAACATATCAAATGCCTTACTAAAATCCATGTACATTACATCCACTGCTTTACCTTCATCCACATGCTTGGTCACCTCCTCATAGAATTCAATAAGACTTAGAACAGTACAGCACAGAACAGGCCCTTCGGCCCTCGATGTTGTGCCGAGCAATGATCACCCTACTCAAACTCACATATCCACCATATACCCGTAACCCAACAACTCCCCCTTAACCTTACTTTTTATGACACTACGGGCAATTTAGCATGGCCAATCCACCTAACCCGCACATCTTTGGACTGTGGGAGGAAACCGGAGCACCTGGAGGAAACCCACGCACACACGGGGAGGACGTGCAGACTCCGCACAGACAGTGACCCAGCCGGGAACCGAACCTGGGACCCTGGAGCTGTGAAGCATTGATGCTAACCACTATGCTACCATGCTGCCCCGTCACTTGTGAGGCAAGACCTACCCCTCACAAATCCGTGCTGACTATCCCTGATCAAGCGGTTGTTTTGTTCTGCTCTTGACGTAGCATAAGCTGCTTCCTTGATATGCACTCTGACAAAGGAAGGTTCAGACTTGGAAATAGCTTTAACACATTTATTGAACTGTTAACAATTCTCCTACTTGGATTCGACTCCCCTGTTAATCCTGCTATGGTTACTCAGACTATCTAACCAGTCTGCTACAATCCACGTGGTGGGTGTGATGTGTTCAATCAATCTTGTGTACTCACTATGTGTCTCCACCGGAAAGAGAAAGATCATGTGTGCCGTGTCCTTATATATGGGTTGGTGTAATGCCCTCCTGTGGTAGTGTCACCTCTGTGTGTGTCTTGAATGCCCATTGGTCATGTCCTATCTTATTGGCCTAATGGTTGAATGTCTGTGTGTCATATCTCTGGTGCTCCCTCTAGTGTCTAGCTCATCTACGTGTATTTACAGTGATGCATATCACCACAGAGGTGTCTGTCCAGGTGCTCAGAAATCCTATCCCTCAGTACCCTTTCCATTATTTTGCCTACCACTGAAGTAAGACTAACTGGCCTGTAATTCCCAGCGTTATCCTTATTCCCTTTTTTGAACAGGGGCACGACATTCACCACTCTCCAATCCCCTGGTACCACCCCTGTTGACAGTGAGGATGAAAAGATCATTGCCAACTGCTCTGCAATTTAATCTCTTGCTTCCCATAGAATCCTTGGATATATCCCGTCATGCCCAACACATCTTCCATCCGAACAAGTATCTCCTCGAGCTTACCAGTCTGTTTCAGACTGCCCTTTCCAACAATATGGCCCTTCTCATTCGTAAATACTGAAGAAAAGTACTCGTTCAAGACCTCTCCTATCTCTTCAGACTCAATACACAATCTCCTGCTACAGTCATTGATCGGACCTACCCTCGCTCTAGTCATTCTCATATTTCTCACATATGTGTAAAAGGCCTTGGGGTTTTCCTTGATCCTACCCGCCAAAGATTTTTCATGCCCTCTCTTAGCTCTCCTAATCACTTTCTTCAGTTGTCTCCTGGCTATCTTGTATCCCTCCAGCGCCCTGTCTGAACCTTGTTTCCTCAGCCTTACATAAGTATCCTTGTTCCTCTTAACAAGGCACTCAACCTCTCTTGTCAACCATGGTTCCCTCACTCGACCATCTCTTCCCTGCCTGACAGGGACATGCATATCAAGGACACGTAGTATCTGTTCCTTGAACAAGTTCCACATTTCAATTGTGTCCTTCTCTGACAGCCTATTTTCCCAACTTATGCACTTCAGTTCTTGTCTGACAGCATCGCATTTACCCTTCCCCCAATTGTAAACCTTGCCCTGTTGCACGCACCTATCCCTCTCCATTACTAAAGTGAAAGTCACAGACAGACAGAAAGCGCACTCAGTAAGCTTTGCGCAAGTCGAGAAGACACAGCCGGAGTGAGGTACATCCAGAGTGGGAAGTTGGAACTTGGTAATTTGGTGCAATGAGGTAATTCGGTGCAGAGTGGGAGAAGGTGCTTCTTCTCTACTGTTTTGTTCTCTCTCTTTCTTATGGCTTGTAACTTTTAATCTGCAGGGAGAGAACCAGAGAGCATCTGAGACCTTGGGTGAGTTCTCCCAGTGAGCCAGAGAAGACACAGCCAAAGTGAGGCACAACCAAGAGTGAGTTTGGGAATTCGAAGCTGGGTGGGGAGGAGGTGCTTTTAACCCTGGTAAGTGACTGGTAAGTAGTTTTCTTTTCATTGTCTAATTTATTTATTTTTCTTTCGTTTTTTGAAATTGTAGTTGTATAAGGTTACCTAAGGTTTAAGATATGGCAGGAAATCCCAGACATGCTCCTCGTGTGCGATGTGGGAGCTCAGGGACATGTCCACTGTCCCTGGCTCTTTCACGTGCAAGAAGTGTGTTCAGTTGCAGCTCCTGTTAGACCGCTTGACGGCTCTGGAGCTGCGGATGGACTCACTTTGGAGCATCCGCGATGCTGAGGAGGTCGTGGATAGCATGTTTAGCGAGTTGGTCACACCACAGGTGAAAGTTACTGAGGGAGATAGAAAATGTGTGACCAAAAGACAGAGCAAGAGTAGAAAGGCAGTGCAGGTATCCCCTGCGGTCATCTCCCTGCAAAACAGATATACCGCTTTGGATACTGTTTAGGGAGATGGCTCACCAGGGGAAGGCAGCAGCAGCCAGGTTCATGGCACCGTGGCTGGCTCTGCTGCGCAGCAGGGCAAGAAGAAAAATGGCAAGGCTATAGTGATAGGGGACTCGATCGTAAGGGGAATAGACTGGCGGCTCTGTGGACGCAATCGAGACTCCAGGATGGTATGTTGCCTCCCTGGTGCAAGGGTCAAGGATGTCTCTGAGCGGCTGCAGGACATTCTGGGGGGGGGGGGGGGGGGGGGGAGGGAGGGTGAACAGCCAGCTCTCATGGTGCACATAGGCAACAACGATATAGGTAAAAAATGGGATGAGGTCCTACAAGCTGAATTCAGGGAGTTAGGAGTTAAACTAAAAAGTAGGACCTCAAAGGTAGTAATCTCAAGATTGCTACCAGTGCCACGAGCTAGTCAGAGTTGGAATGTCAGGATAGATAGGATGAATGCGTGGCTCGAGAGATGGTGCAAGAGGGAGGGATTCAAATTCCTGGGACATTGCGACCAGTTCTGGGGGAGGTGGGGCCACTACGAACTGGACGGTCTGCACCTGGGCAGGACTGGAACCAATGTCCTGGGGGGGCTGTTTTCTAGAGCTGTTGGGGAGGGTTTAAACTAATGTGGCAGGGGGCTGGGAACCGATGCAGGAAGTTGGAAGGTAGTAAAACAGGGACAGAAGCAAAGGGAGTAAGGGGGAAAGTGCAAGGCAGAGAAGACATAGTCAAAAATCAAAAGGGGCGACAGTACAGGTACAGTGACTGAGGCGAGTTCAGTGAATAGGCCCAGTAATACGAAAAGGAATACAACTGGAGATGTTATGATTCAAAACAGAGGTAAGAAAACCAACATAAGTGTACTTTACCTGAATGCTCGTAGTATTTGGAATAAAGTAAATGAGTTGATGGCGCAAATCATCGTGAATGACTATGATTTAGTGGCCATTACTGAAACATGGTTAAAGGATGGTCACGACTGGGAGTTAAATATCCGAGGACCCCAGGTCCGGGGGGGTGATCGATGGGATGCATGCCACGCTACAAGCACCTGCAGATGACAGGCCGCTCTACACAAACTTGAAGTGGTTCCACTCGCTGAATGTGTCGCTTATGTGTGACCACCAGGTGCGCAATATGGACGTCTGCACCGGATGTCGGGGCAGTGTGCATGACGCATTCATCGTGGTACACTCAACGGTTCCTAACCTCTTCGAGGTTCTCCCCCCCTCCGCTCCGGCAGGGAGTTTGGCTCCTGGGTGGCAGGGGTTATTCACTGTTGTCGTGGTTGATGACACTTATCCAAAGGCCACAGACCGACGTGGAAACCGCTGCAATGACGCTCATACAGCGACCATGAGTGTTGTCGAGAGGTGCTTCGGCCTCCTGAAGGTGTGGTTCAGGTGCCTGGACCGCTGTGACGGGGCCCTCCAGTATGATGCTGGGAGGGTTGCCCGCATCGTTGTGGCCTGCTGCGTCCTCCATAATATCGCACAGCAGAGAGGCAATGTGCTGGAGGAGCAGGATGAACGCCAGTCCTAAACCGATGAGGAAGATGCCGGAGAGGGCGAGGACAGACAGTTGATGGCACCCAGCAAACACGGGAGGCCGTACTGCGTATGCACCACGACCAACGCACAGGATGCTCTGATTGCCACCTGGTTCACTGACAGGGGAGGGGGACTAGCATCCCACCACCATCCGGCCCCTCACTCCGGGCCGACCATCCCCCCCCCCCTCCCCCTGCAACCCTCTTCCTGATACCTACCTGCCGCACTATGGGCGGGTGTGGGCCCTTTGTTGTCGGTGACAGCGTGTCTGATCCATGGGATGGAGGACGATGACAGCCCGCTCTGCGATGAGCTCTGTTGCTCTGCATCATTTGACAACGTCTGACTCCTGCCCACGGTGGCACGTTCCACCGTCCACCTGGGTGATCCCTGCATGACAGTTGGCCATTCCATCACATGGTCCCATCGAATCCCTGGGGGGGCGGATTTGGGATGGCAGAGGGAAGGGGCGGAGGGGAGGACACCAGAGCGGTTAACACAGGGTTAACTGGGGCCACTAGCCACCCCCACCACATGCTCCCACCCCCATGCCCCCTCTGCGGCCGTCCCAGACCAGTACACCCCTTTCACCCATCTGACAGAGCACTGAGGCAGGTTGTAACATTGTGAACATTGTAACATTGTTTAATGTTACAACATATATACAGATACTTGCCCTAGCCCCTGGCTGAAAACACTAAACTGTGCCCTGCACCCATATCAACGTAAGTGGAGTCCAATTTACTGGCCTTACGGTCCCAAACGCTAAGTCTAGGTGGATGCCTGGATGGTACAGCAGGAGTGGAGGTGGTCTGCTGTGAATCCTGCCCTGCAACAAGGGCAGCCGTCTTCTGGGGTGACCGACCCTGGATGATCCTGTCTGCTGCCCGGGTGTCCCGGATGGTGAGGTGCCATCCTGTTCTGCCCTCTGTCACCAGATGCACCAGGGACAGGAAGGGGGAGTTTGCGGTGCTGCGATGTTTCGGTACCTCCCCGCGGGAGTCGCAGGCATGGGTCCCATCATTTCCTCCTCACTCGGGGTGCCCGTTGGCCCACGGGCTACTCCATGGATAGGGATGCGAACAGATCTATCCCCTGGGTTTCCCCCGCCAACATGCATAATCAGTCCTGGAGGCTTGCTGCTGTCTCAGCCAGGGTCTGCATGCTCGTGGTCATAGGGCACAGGGAGTGGACCATCGCCATCTGGGACTGCGCCACATCACCCATTGACTGTGTCACCACCTTTTGGGTCTGTGCCACACCAGCCAGTGACTGCGCCATCTCCCTCTGGGACTGGGCCACCTCCCTCTGTGTCTCCCACTCCTTGCGTTTATGATTAGCCTTGACTTGGGTGGGGGGGGGGGGGGGGGGGAACAGAAGACGACAGTGTTATTCAGTCCGACGCATGCAACCGAAGGGGTGGGTAGCTGGTGGCTTCAGTGGCCCTGGCAGCCAGTATAGGTGCTGGCATATGCTGCAGGTGGGTGTTCTACTGCCCTCCTGGTGGCGGGGTGGGTGTGGGACAGGTGTTGGTGCCAGGGGCACAGTGCTGCCTACTCTCCCTGGCTACCCTGAGGAGGTTGTGCAATTTTTCATGGCACTACCTGGCCTGTCCGGATGGTGTTGCTGCTGCCGCTGACGGCCTCTGCCACCTGCGCCCAGGCACGACGAACGGCGGCGGCTGATAGCCTCCTTCCCGAACTGGAGTACAAGGTGGAGCAGCTCTCCTCCATCTGTGGCTGCAGCTTGTCAGCCTCCTGAATGTCAATCGTAAATCCGGCGAATCCGGCACTGTTTCCCATTGGAATCGATTGTGTTCCATGTGGCACCAGTTCTCGCTTGTCAACTGTAGCAGAATCGGTCCAGGTACGGCGTCAGGTTTGTTGTTGTGGAACTCCACGGACCCTGCCCCGGCATTAACACTCTGGAACTAAAATCCCACTGATTGGTCTTGTCTTGGATGCTCACAGTCCATCAATGATCAAAACTGTGCAAAAACATCCTGTTAAAGATTACAGAGGTTGAGTGTTTATATTAATCTTTGTAAAAGGATTCTGCTCAAGGAAAACCTTCATGTATTGTTTCACTGCATTTAATAAATTAAAGTGGTGAAATATTGTTATAAGCTGCCTGCTTACCACAGGCTGGGGACTAATGGCAATCCCACAATCCTTTGGGGGTATGAGCTTCCCCAATAAGGGGGGCGGAGAAATCATTAGCAGATTCCCTGCATAAATAAAGCTGGCCAGTTTGGAACCGGCTAGAGAGGAGTGGGCAGCAAGGGAAGCTGCTGCTGCTGCGGCTGCGGCTGCGGCTGCGGCTGCTGCTGCTGCTGCTGCTGCTGCTGCTGCTGCTGCTGCTGCTGCTGCTGTATATATATGTTATTGCAAATAAATCTTATTTCTTTCTATCCTTCACCTCGTGCTGGATTATTCGTGACCCTCACAAAACTGGCGACAAGGGTTAAAGTGAATAACTGTCTACACTGCTGAAGCCACCTCCATGGATTTTTGTTGGATACAGATTGGAAGTTTTCTATTACACCATGCCTCTGTGTGGACGTTTGGATGTTTTTGACGCTGCGCTGGAAAGCTGGAACCAGTACGCACAATGAATCCGTTACTATTTCCGGGCAAACAACATCACCAAAAACAAGCGCCAGGTGGTCATAAATTCATAAATATAAATTGGCTTTGTAAAATATACAATCACACCATCACTTGTATAGATACACATATCATAAGTAACTGTTTTGTACAATTTTCTTTAACGATATACAGAAAATATGTAAAGAAAAAAGGGGGGATGTGGTGATCGTAGATCTGAGTAGACGCAATACACTAGAGGGCGCACGGGAGAGCTATAAATACACCGGGACAGGAAGTGAGGACACACTTAACGGAAGGCAGAACTGAAAGCAAGGTCACAGACACAAGCAGGCAGCATTTGAGGTAGCCATAAGTTAAGCTCTGAAGAGAGAACGAATTCACAATAAAGCATCTTCTCCACATTTGAGACTACGAGCTTTATTAAGACACGAGGAACACCACAGTGGCAATCACAGAAACGTGGGTAATGCAAGGGCAGGATTGGCAGCTGAACATTGGACATTATAGATGCTTCAGGAGAGATTGAGGGGGATGTAAAAGGTGGTATCCGGTTAATTTCTCGAAATCAATTGCTCGAAAGCTAATTGCTCGAAGTCAGTTGCTCGAAAAATTATTTCGCGAACTATCAATTGATCGAATGATAGATTGCTCAAAAAGCAGTACTTCAAAAAAGGAATACCCAAGATGAACAAGGTTCATTACATAAAAAAGCAACTAATTTTTGTAAGAAAATAAAAACAATTAATTGGTTCAATTAATAATACCAACAATTACAATTCATAATTTTATTAGTCTTTACAATTTATAAAAAGTTTAAAAGATTTTAGTAAGAAAAAAATTAAATTAAAATTCAGGATTGCCAATATATGTTGGCTACTCCATTAGTATGCAATATTGTGTGCAACACTTCTTAAATATTCTTCTACATTTCCCCTTTCATTATATTTTGATACAATATCCTGTAATCGTTGTGCGCAGTCACGGTATTTTTTTCTGCTCCCAGCTGTACTCACACCTCCCACAAATTGTTCGATTTGCAACTCGTGTGAACTTTGCTCTCGCTTTAAGCCATCTATAAACTTCCAAATCGACAGATGACAAGCACTTAGTTGATGTTGGAAACTGTTGTGCCATCCCTCAATAGAATTGTTCGTTTTCGGCAATCCTTTTTTGACGTAATCGAAACAGTTCCACATTTCATGTTTAAATATAGGAGTACGTCTACGGTTGTGTCTATACGGCCGACCAATCCACGAATCTTCAAAGTAATCCACTACTCCTTGAAGTTCATCTGGAAAAATCTCATTTCCAGTTAAAGATTCAAATGTTGCCACAACATTGGGTATCGGTATAAATGCCAATGCAGATAAGAGACGAGCTTTAAAAGCAAATTCGGCATTGGTGTTGTATATAAGCTTTAGGCCACTTCCTTGAATTTTTCTATAAAGGGTTTGACAAAAATGAAAAAAACACCCACGACATTTAGACATTGGAAATTCTTGTTCTATGGCCTTAACCATGGCCATTTCAAAATCAATCATTATTGTCAATGGCTGGAATATAGGGATTTTTTCTTTTAAAGCCATCAGGAACTTCCCATACGTTTCTTCAGTCTTGTTAGGTAGCAGTGCATATACAAGGGGTATAACATTACCTGATTTCACACCATGTATTGTATACAATTGAGCAAAAATCGAGGGCACAGTTTTAAATGTTCCATCAGCATACCAGTGCTCCGAAAGTACTAAGATATCGAGATTCTTTCGGGTTGCAAAAATTAATATACGACCATTTGTGGGACCAGAGTCATAAATAAGGAATAAATCTCCTTTGCTGGTTTTTGTAAACTCTTCAGGGATATCAAGATCGAGGTAACTATTAGGCAAAGCATGTCCAACATTCTTTCTTGCGCGTGTATTGCGTATGGTTCTTTTCATATTTTCTACTGAAGGGAGCTTCACAGCTGCAGCACCACTTACCTCTATTGAGGCACATGATACAATATATTGTGGTGTATCTCGACTATTCATCGCATGTTCTTTCACTTTCTCCATTGCTTTAGTAGCTTCAATTCCAGCAGCGTCTCCTGCATGGTTGTGATTCCCACTTTGTTTTGTGATACTATCATCAATAGTGATAACACGCGCACAACATTTTCTTGTTTTGGACATTTCACATTTCCAATATATCTTATTGTTCACCGCTTTGTCCTTAATATATAGGTGACCATCCAAACACAATTTCTTCTTTCCTTTTTCGCTCGCTATGAAACTTATATCCATCTTGAGGGTTCGAGGTTTCCAGAATTAATGGTATTTAGCAGTGGTGTTTAACGGTTAATTATTTATTAGTTATCGTTTAAAGAGTGAATTGCTTTGAAAGAATTGGTAATTAACGTTTAAATATTTATTAGTGATCGTTTAAAGAATGAATGTCGGCTTTCGAGCAATCTATCTTTCGATCAATTGATAGTTCGAGAAACTATTTTACGAGCAATTGACTTTGAGCAATTAGCTTTCGAGCAATTGATTTCGAGAAATTTACCTGGAACCGTAAAAGTCATGGGGCAGTGGCATTACTGGTTCAGGGAGAACCATACTGCGGGAGACAACCTCGGCGGGCCCATAGAATGAGGCAACCTGGGTAGAGCTCAGGTACAGGAAGGGGGCAATCACAATGTTGGGGGTTTATTACAGGCCCCCAACTGCCAAATAGAGAAAGAAGAGTAGATATATAGAGAGATTTTGGATAGGTGCAAAAGTAACAGGGTTGTTGTAGTAGGTGTTTTTAATTTCCTCTATATTGTCTGGGAGTTACTTAGTGCTCGGGGCTTGGATGGAGCAGAGGTATAGGGTGTAACCAGGAATTCTTTTTGATGCAATATGTGGATAATCCAACTAGGGAATAGGCAATACAGGAATTGAAGAGTTTGTAATGGGTGCGGCTGTTGGAGGGTATTCCAACATCAGACATGTGGGAGTCTTCTAAGTGACAGTGGATTGGAATTCAGGAAAATCACATTCCTGAGAGAATGAAGGATGACTCTGCGAAGTTCAGGAAGCTGAGGATAACGAGGAATATTGTGCACCTCACCAAAAGGAAAGGAGGCTTTTCACGGTTAAGAACGGTGGGAACAGTCAAAATCCTTGGGGAATATAAAGAAGATCAGAAGGTACTGAAGCTGGAACCTAGGAGGGCTAGGAGGGGTCATAACAAGCCCTTGGCAAGTAGGATTAAGGTGAATCCTGAAGCTTTTTATTCATATGTAAAACGCAAGATGGTGGCCAGGAAAAGATTTGAACCACTTTCGGACAGTGGTGTTAATCTACACTGTGAGCCAGAGCAAATGGGGGCGAGGTACTAAATGACTACTTTGCATCAGTGTTCACCAAAGAAAAGGACTTTGTGGAAGATGTTTCTTGGGTGGGTTGGGTGGATAGTCTGCTTCATGTTGATATCAAAAAGGAGGCAGTATTGGGTGTTTTAAAAGACATTAAGGTAGATAAGTCTCAGGGATGGATGGGATTTACCACAGAATACTGAGAGAAGCAAGGGAGGACATTGCTGGGGTCCTGAGCAACATATTGGAATCCTCATTGGCTGCAGGTGAGGTCCCAGAGAACTGGAGAATGCCTCATGTGGCACCACTATTTAAAAAAGGTCGCAGGGATAATCCAGGAAACAATAAGCTGATGAGCCTCACGTCAGTAGTAGATAAACTACTGGAGATGATTTGCAGGGACAGGAATTATGCCAATTTGAAAACAAATTGACTGATCATTGATAGACAGCATGGTTTTGTGAAGGGGAGGTTGGGCCTCACTCAGTTGATCAAGTTTCGTTGAGGAGGTGAGAAGTATTATTGATGACGGCAGTGCCCTGAATGTTGTCACATGGACATCAGTAAAACCTTTGACAATGTGCCTCATGACAGACTGGTAGAAAAGGTGAAGTCACACCGAATCAGGAATTAGGTAGTAAAATGGATACAGAACTGGCTCGGTCAGAGAATGCAAAGCATAGTAGTAGGAAGGGTGTCTTCAAGTACGGAAGATTGTGACTAATCCTGTACCACAGGGATCTGTGTTTGGGTCTCTGTTGTCTGTCGAATGCATAATGTGCGTTTATCAGATAGCTGCCGTGATGTCGTTGTGTGGATGGAGCTGGGTTGTGTCTCTGGCATTTACTTTCATTTTGAGCTGGAAGCTGTTTGTGGATTTTTGTTTTGCTTTCGTTTTAGGAAGTTGAAAGCTGAATTCAAACAAGGAAGGTTCATTTTATCTCTCTCTGTGCATGTTAAAAGATGTCCAGATCACTTGATAATTTAAAAGTGATAACTGTCTTCTGTAAAGAGTTTATAACTACTGCTTTGTTAAAAAAGGTGTTTGGCTCATGGATGTTATCAGGAAAGTTATTAAGGGTTACATATAGAGTACTGTATCTGTGGGTGATAGTTGATAAATTGTTTACTGTGTGTTTGTAAAATGTTAACTGAATTCATAGAATAAACATTGTTTTGTTTAAAAATACTTAAGGTCTCTGTTGCATAACACCTGGAGAGTGGGCCCTTGTGCTCCTCATAACCAAAATCTTTTACAATATGTCGGTCAGGTAAATTCCATGATATACTTTGGAGTATTCAAAACCCTGGCCAATAATAAATTGGGGGCTCGCATGATAAAAGTCTATCTTTCGTGAATGGGTTCGCTTAGTGAACTTAAAGACGGTGAGGCGAGACCATATTTGTGTTTGCTTTTCAGGTATGGTATTCCAGTTTAAGTAGGGAGTGTGTTGTGGACAATGGCCCTTTCAGAGGCTCAGAAGTTTTTGGGGGTGGAGAAGGTCACACGCAATACCTTATGAACAGGCTTTTAGATTTGGCAAAAGTATTGCAATTAACATTACCTGACATATTACGAAAAGCAGAGGTACTTACGCCGGTAGCTGAGTATTTAAAATTGCCTGAGATACAGTCAGACTCATTGGAAATGGCAAAGATCCAGTTGCAGATTAAGCAACTTGTACATGAAAAAGAATTAAAGCAGCTTGAATATGCAATGAAAGAAAAGGAGAGAGAAGAAAGAAACAAAGAAAGAATAGCCCGAGCAGAACAAAAAGAAAGAGAAAGGGGGGTACAGATCAGGGAAAAAGAAAAAGAGAGAAAAAGACGTTGGGAGGAAAAAGAAAACAAGAGAGAGGAAAGGGAAAAAGAGAGTTTGAACTTAAGAAAATGCCCATGAACATGACAGTCAGTTAAAATTGGTGGATGTAAAGAAAAACGTACGGTCTGAGGAGAGTGATGAGGATAATGACCATGAGCGTCACAGTCGAAGGTTTGGTGGGGATCTATTTAATTATGTCCAAGCATAGCCAAAGTTTGATGAGAATGAGGTGGAAGCCTTTATCATTTCATTTGAGAAGGTAGCGAATCAAATGAAATGGCCACAGGAATGTGGGTATTAGTGATTCAAACAAAGTTGGTAGGTAGAGCTAGTGAAGTGTTTGCATCACTATCAGAGGAGGCATCTGGGCCGTATGAAGAGGCGAAAAAAATCAATCTTAGGTGCATATAAACTAGTGCCTGATGCCTACAGACAAAGCTTTAGAAATTTAAGGAAAGGACCTCGTGAAACATACATCGAAATTGAAAGGATCAAATAGAATAATTTTGATAGGTGGATAAAAGCTTCAAAAATCGACCAAACGTATGAAACTGTCAGAGAAATTATACCTTTGGAGGAGTTAAACATTCAATTCCTGACGTAGTGAGAACTTATGTGGAAGAGCAGAGGGTTAAAACCACGAGATTAGAATCAGAAATGGCAGATGATTGTGAATTAGTTCATGAATCAAAGTTTGGTTTCTGACATCAGTTTCAGCCTGTGAGGGATAGAAACTGGTGAAAAGAGAAATACTCAAGTGGTAAAGGTAAAGGGGTTCTGATGGAAGATAATAAGGAGAGTGTACCTCCAGGTTAAAAAAGAAATCCGGGAGTGTGGAAGAGAAATGAAAAGTTTCAAATATTTTCACTGTAATAAAGTAGGCCATGTAAAGTCACAGTGTGGGTGGTTCAAGAAAAGCACTGGGAAGGCTGATGTGGTAAAACAGGATAAGCCAGTGGGATTTGTTAAAGTAGTAAAGGAAAGCCCAAGTGAAGTGAAGGAGGTGCAAAAGATTGTACAGCCTGATCAAGAGGTGATTGTGTTGGTAAAGTTTACTCATGTGCACCAGGAGTAGGTAATAAAGTCACAATAAGAGATACAGGCGCTAGTCAATCTTTGATGGGAAGAGATAAGGAGTTATGTAGTTTGTGAGGAATATTGGCCAAAAAGGATGGAATATGTGGAATTCAGGGTGAGAAGAGTAGTGTTCCATTATATAAGGTAAGGTTGTAAAGTCCAGTGACGAGTGGTGAAGTGGGAGTAGGAGTAATAGAGAAACTATCTTGTCCAAGAATACAGTTCATCTTGGGTAATGATATAGCTGGTGTGAGTGATGCCTACTGTGGTTGATATACCAGTGGAAAATCAGACACTGAAGTGTGGAAGGGCGAATATCCTGGGAGTTTTCCGTTCTGTGTAGTAAAAATGTTGCAAAGTCACAGGTTAAGACAAGAGGAGAAATCAAAGAGTGAAGATAAAATTGAAGTTCAATTATCAGCAATGATTTTGATCAGATGGTTGGACAAGAACAAGAACAGGTGGAGGATGATGCGGATATTTTTAGTTTAGGAAAATTTACGGAGTTACAACAGAAAGATATAGAAATAAAATTGATGCATCAGAAAGCATACATGGAAGAGGAACCTGAGTGAATACCAGAATGTTATTACCGTAAAAGTGATGTCTTAATGAGAAAATGGAGACCTTTACAGATGCAGGCGGATGAAAAGTGCGCAGAAGTTAATCAAGTGGTATTGCCGGTAGGGTATAGAAAGGAGGTGTTGCGAGTAGCATGTGAGGTACAAGTGGGAGGTCTTTTGGGAGTAAGGAAAACTCAAGCTAAAATACATAAACATTTTTGTTGGCCTAGACTTGCATAAAGATGCAGTTAAATTTTGTCGATCATGTCACACATGTTATCGCCCAGGGTTTAGAGGACACCAAAATATATCATGGAGTTCACCTGATCCACAACTTTTAATAGATTTTGGTATGAGGAGCACAAGGGCCCACTTTCCAGGTGTTATGCAACAGAGATCTTCAGTATTTTTTATGTTTATTCCATGAATCAATGTTTATTCCCTGAATCTAGTGAACATTTTATGAACAGACAGACAACGTATCAACTATAAACACAAATACCACCCCCCTCCCCCCAAGATACAGTACTCTATAGGTAACCCTTAGTAACTTTCCCAACAACATCCACAAGCCAATCACCCTTTTTTCCTCCAAAAACAGTAGGTTTGCATTCTTCCAGAACAGGTTTTACATTGAAGTTATCAAATGATCTGGAGACATTCTTTGGCATACAGAGAGAGAGACCGAGCGACACCTCGGTTTGAATGCAGCTCCCCAAATGAAATCCGAAAGTAAAACTCAGACAGCTTCCAGCTCCAAACGATACCTCAGACGGAATTTGTGTCATAAGGCACCAAAAGATATCTTAATTAGCTTCAAAACAACTAAATCTTACAGGTTGGAAGTAGTTTCAGAAAAAGGGATAGTGCGTTTATGGAGATGAAACATTTCTAGGGATTGTGGAAGGTTTCAGAGACCTTGTTGATAATGGAACTGATGCAAGTGATAGAACTGAGGCATATTTTGAAATCATTTTTGCCCTGTTCCCCGCTCGAAATTTTTGTATTCTTCCAGGATATTTACTCCCAGTACTCTGGAGTCACGTCTTGCCATTTTCCAACTGGATCGTTGAACTTCTCAGTCCCTTTATTTTATTGATTAATTGTATAGTTGATGCAGATGGATATTGTACCAAAATCTTGAGCTGCTCTCTGAACTTGGACTGAGTTGCCACATAAATAAATGTGTTTGTGCAACAATTTAAATTGCGCAGCATATACGAAACTTTTCCAAATATGTGATGAGAATGACTATCTAAGCCATCTGCCACATCAAAATAATATAAAAGATACACCGACCACAGAAGAATGAAATTGCCCGATATTGTAAAAAGTAAAATAATAGACTGCCTTCTGCTCTCCATTTCGGGGTCTCTCAGTCTCTCTCCCGTCCTCTTACTCCTTAATGCCTTGCGGACTCGACTTGCCACTAAAATCTGTTTGATCGTAAGACCGTTGAGCAACAAAATTAATACAAATGGTAGAAATGGCGTGAGAATCTTTTCAAACGTCGTAAATCCAATCCATACCGGGTCTGTAAAGTAGCTTGGTTTATTAGAACAGGACCATGAAACATTGTCGATGATATATCTTGGTCGAAATCGGAAGTACATGGGAATATTCTTTAAACAAAACAAAGTGCCCAATATTGCCAGGACTACAGAGGCAGTTTTCTCAGTGCAATATGTTGTTCTCAGCTTCTGGCAACAAATGGTGATAAAGCGATCAAAGGAGAAAGCAACAGTGAACCAGACAGAACACTCCATAGATGCACGGCTTAGAACATAATTAATACTGCAAACAGAGGTGAGTTCCAGGAAGGACATTACAAAATAATAAGATTGGATCCGATTCAATACAACATCTGTGATAATGAAGAATAGATCCGCCGTTGCCATTGCCACCAAGTAGCGAGTGATACATTTGGTGAGTCCGCACTTTCCCCTTGACAGTATCACAATCGCCAGTAAATTAACTGTAAGAGAAAGGAAAAAGAGATGAAAATCGTTGCAGTAAAATATTTTTATTGTTGCATTTGATCATGCGATGTTGGCCTTGCTGACAGCTTCAGAGTTTGAATCCCATCCCTAACTTCAATTGACCTAGTTAACTGTCAATGACATATTGGAAAGAATAACAGGAATGCGGAATATTTGGCTAATGGTAAAATTCTTGGTAGTGTGGATGAGCAGAGGGATCTCGGTGTCCATGTACATAGATCCCTGAAAGTTGCCACCCAGGTTGATAGGGTTGTGAAGAAGGCCTATGGTGTGTTGGCCTTTATTGGTAGAGGGATTGAGTTCCGGAGCCATGAGGTCATGTTGCAGTTGTACAAAACTCTAGTACGGCCGAATTTGGAGTATTGCGTACAGTTCTGGTCGCCTCATTATAGGAAGGACGTGGAAGCTTTGGAACGGGTGCAGAGGAGATTTACCAGGATGTTGCCTGGTATGGAGGGAAAATCTTATGAGGAAAGGCTGATGGACTTGAGGTTGTTTTCGTTAGAGAGAAGAAGGTTAAGAGGTGACTTAATAGAGGCATACAAAATGATCAGAGGGTTAGATAGGGTGGACAGCGAGAGCCTTCTCCCGCGGATGGAGGTGGCTAGCACGAGGGGACATAGCCTTAAATTGAGGGGTAATAGATACAGGACAGAGGTCAGAGGTGGGTTTTTTACGCAAAGAGTGGTGAGGCCGTGGAATGCCCTACCTGCAACAGTAGTGAACTCGCCAACATTGAGGGCATTTAAAAATTTATTGGATAAGCATATGGATGATAAGGGCATAGTGTAGGTTAGATGGCCTTTAGTTTTTTTCCATGTTGGTGCAACATCGAGGGCTGAAGGGCCTGTACTGTGCTGTATCGTTCTATGTTCTATGTTCTATCTGCAAGTTAAGTCGATTGGCCATGCTAAATTATCCTTTGGCGTCCAAAGGCATAACAAGTTTGCGACAGTGGGGCTGGGGAATGGGTCTAACTGGGTTGCTCTGTTGGAGGGTAGGTGCAGAGTCGATAGGCCAATTGGCCTCACTCTTCATTAATCGGGATTCTTAAATTTAACGATTGATTACATGAATTGCAGGCAATCAGGCCACACTGTTGGACTGGAAAACACTGGACTCCAATCACTCTCTGAGAAAGGACACTTGGAATGTTCTGCCAAAGAGAAGAACCTACCAATACTGACATGGCTCTCATTCTGGGATAGGAGAGCTCTCTGTCTCAAATTCTCCATGGAATTGAAAACCCTAAATACCCAGTCACAAAACTAGACATGGAATATTTCCGGGAATAGGAGTTCTATTTATGTCAAAGAATTGGATTTAGGATGTAATTACCCACTCAGAATATTTACCTGAATGTGACATTTCATTCATCACCACACTCAAAATAATCCAGATTAATCTCCAAAATCCTGATGCAGATCCCTTGATCAGCGACCATGAAATTCCTTTGGGCCGTGAAACAATTTGTTCCATTTATACTTTCAGAAGACACACAAAGACTCCCAACAAAGTAAAATATATCCCAAGATCTTATGGTCAGAGACAAATTGGAACATGGATCATAGAATGGTACAGCACAGGACATGCCTTCCGGCCCACTCTGTTGAGCTGACCATATATCCTAATCTAAGATCAACCTAACCTACACTCCTTCTACTTACTGCTTTCCATGTACCTGTCCAAGAATCGCTTAATTGTCCCTAATGATTCTGACGCCATCACCTCTGTTGGCAGTGCATTCCACGCACCCACCACTCTCTGTGTAAAGAACCGAACTCTGACATCTCCCCAATACCTTCCAACAATCAGCTTTAAATGATGTTGTCGTGTTACAGTCATTTCCACCTTGGTGAAAAGTCTTTGGCTATCCACTCTATCCATGCCTTGCAACAACTTGTACACCTCTACCAAGTCATCTCTCTTCTGTATTCGCTCCAATGAGAAAATACCCAGCTCCCTCAACCTTTCTTCATGAGACATGCCCTCCAGTCAAGACAGAATCCTGGTAAATCTCCAATGCACCCACTCCAAAGCATCCACATCCTTCCTATAACGAGGCGATCAGAACTGGACAAAACATTCCAAGTATGGTCTGACCAGGTGGAATACAGTCCATCCACTACCACTCGCTGTCTTCTTACGGCCAGCCAATTCTACATCTCGACAGCCAATTTCACTGTGTTCCATGCCTCCTGACTTTCTGAATGAGCATACCATGGGGAACCTTATTGAATGCCTTACTGAAATCCATATACACCACATCCACTGCCCAGCCTTCGTCAATGTGTCTTGTCACATCCTCAAAGAATTCAATGAGGCTTATGAGGCCCCTCACAAAGCCATGCTAACTATCGCTAATCAAACTATCATTTTCTAAATAATCATTAATCCTATCTCTCAGAATCATTTCCAATATTCCAGATGCAAGACTGACTACTCTGTACTTCCCAGGTATTTCCCTCTTCATCCAGTACTGCTCCAATGGAGAGTCAGGACACAAAGATCATCGCCAATTGCGCAGAAATCTCCTCCCTTTCTTCCCGTTAAAACCTTGGGTGTATCGTATACCCCATCTGATCCAGGGGACTTATCTATTCTGATGCTTTTCAAATTTTCCAGCACATCGTCCTTCTTAGACATTGCATTTGGTACTGGGTAATAAAGCAGGCCAAGTGTTAGATTTGTTTGTGGGAGAGTACTTTAGAGATAGTGACTATAATTTGGTGTCTTACACTATTTCAATGGAGAGGGATAGGGCCATACGGCAGGGCAAGTTTTATAATTGGAGGAAGGGTAATTATGATGCGATTAGGCAAGAATTAGGGAGCATAAGATGGGAACAGAAACTGTCAGGGAAAGGCACAAATGAAAAGTGGAGCTTGTTCAAGGAACAAATACTGCGTGTCCTGTCAGGCAGAGAGGAAAAGGTCGTGTGAGGGAACCATGATTCACAAAAGAGGTTGAATGTCTTATCAAGAGGAAAAAGGAAGGAAGTGCATATAAGGATGAGAAAACAAGGTTCAGTTGGGTCACTTGAGGGTTACAAGGTAGCAAGGAATGAGCTGAAAAAAAAGGGCTCAGGAGAGCTAGGAGGGGGCCTGAGAAGTCCTTTGCGGGTCGGATCAAGAAAAACTCCTAAGGCTTTTTATTCTTCTGTGAGAAAAAAAAAGAATGACCAGGGTGAGGTGAGGGGCAGTCAAGGATAGCAGTGGGAACTTGTGCATGGAGTCAGAAGAGATAGGAGAGGCTTTCAATTAATACTTTTTTCAGTGTTCACGAAGGAGAGCAGCACGGTAGAATTGTGGATAGCACAATTGCTTCACAGCTCCATGGTCCCAGGTTCGATTCCGGCTTGGGTCATTGTCTGTGCACATCCTCCCTGTGTGTGCGTGGGTTTCCTCCGGGTGCTCTGGTTTCCTCCCACAGTCCAAAGATGTGCAGGTTAGATGGATTGGCCATGATAAATTGCCCTTAGTATCTAAAATTGCCCTTAGTGTTGGGTGGGGTTACTGGATTATGGGGATAGGGTGGAGGTGTTGACCTTGGGTAGGGTGCTCTTCCAAGGAGCCGGTGCAGACTCGATGGGCCGAATGGCCTCCTTCTGCACTCTAAATTCTATGATATGAGAGGAGCCATGTTTCTGAGGATGAGTGTGTGATACAGGTGGGTAGGCTGGAGGAGGTAGATGTTCTGAGGAAGGATGTATTAGCAATTTTGAAAAACCTTAGGGTTGACAAGGTCCCTGGCCAGATAGGATATATCCTAGGATTCTTTGGGAGGCAAGGGATGAGATTGCAGAGCCTTTGGCTTTGATCTTTGGGTCCTCATTGTCAACAGGGATAGTGCCAGAGGACTGGAGAGTGGCGAATGTTGTTCCTCTGTTCAAGAAAGGGAATAGGAATGACCCTGGTAAGTTCATGGAAAAGGTCCTGAAGGATGGGATTTATGACCATTTGGAAAGATGCGGCTTAATCCGGGATAGTCAACACAGATTCGTGAAGGGTAAGTATTGCCTCACAAATTTGATTGAATTCTTTGAGGAGGTTACTCGGTGTGTAGATGAAGGTAGAGCAGTTGATTTCGTATACGTGGATTTTAGCAAGGTGTTTAATAAGGTTCCCCATGTTCGGCTCAGGAAGAAAGTAAGGAGGTGTGGGAGAGAGGGAAATTTGACCAATTGGATAAGTAACTGGCTACCACATAGAAGGCAGAGAGTGGTAGTGGATGGAAAATTTTCAGACTAGAGATCAGTTACCAGTGGTGTACCACAGGGATCAGTGCTGGGTGCTCTGCTATTTGTGATTTTTATCAATGACTTGGAGGGGGGGGGGGGGGGGGGGGGGGTGGGGGGGGGAGCTGAAGGGTGGGTCAGTAAATTTGCTGATGACACCAAGATTGGTGGAGTAGTGGATGAGGTGGAGGGCTGTTGTAGGCTGCAAAGAGATATTGCTGGGCTGAAAAATGGCAGATGGAGTTTAACTCTGATAAGTGCGAGGTGATTCATTTTGGTAGGAAAAATTTGAATGCGGATTATAGAGTCAACGGCAGGGTTCGAAGGAATGTGGAGATCTTGGTGTTCATGTCCATAATCTCTGAAGGTTGCCACTCAAGTGGACAGAGCCGTGAACAAGGCCTATAGTGTGTTCGTGGTTATTAACAGGGGGCTTGAGTTTAAGAGCCGTGGGGTTATGCTGCTGATGACCCTGGTGAGACCACATTTGGAGTATTGTGTGCAGTTCTGGTCATCTCACTATAGGAAGGATATGGCAGCATTGGAAAGGGTACAAAGGAGATTTACCAGGATCCTGCCTGGTTTGGAGGATAGGACTTATGAGGAAAGGTTGAGGGAGCTAGGTCTTTTCTCTTTGGAGCGGACGAGGATGAGAGGTGACTTAATAGAGGTTTATAAGATGATGAGGGGGATAGATAGAGTGGACGTTCAGAGACTATTTCCTCTTGTGGATGTAGCTGTTACAAGGGGGTATAACTATAAAGTTCAGGGTGGGAGATTTCGGAGGGATGTCCGAGGTAGGTTCTTTACTCAGAGAGTGGTTAGGGTGTGGAATGGGCTTCCTGCTGTGATAGTGGAGTCAGACACTTTAGGAAAGTTCAAGCGGTTATTGGATAGGCACATGGAGCACACCACCATGACATGGAGTGGTTGATCTTGGTTTCGAACATGGCTTAGCACAACATTGAGGGCCGAAGGGTCTGTTCTGTGCTGTACTGCTCTCTGTTCTTAATATCAATCTGTTCGAGTCAATTAACCAGGTTCTGACGAGCAACAAGGTCCTTCTCTCTGGTGAATACTGAATATCTATCAGGCAATAGATAAACCAAGGTATGTGATATAACACGCGCCATTAGAACACAGAACATAGAACACTACAGCGCAGTACGGGCCCTTCGGCCCTCGATGTTGCGCCGACCTGTGAAACCATCTGAAGCCTATCTGACCTACACTATTCCATTTTCATCCATATGTCTATCCAGTGACCACTTAAATGCCCTTAAAGTTGGCGAGTCTACTACTATTGTAGGCAGGGCGTTCCACACCCCTACTACTCTCTGAGTAAAGAATAGATTAATACCCATCCTGGTGCTTGACAACCGTTTAGTTGGGTATTTGTCCATTGTACAGGACTATCACCCCAAACTAAAGCAGGACATCAGTACATCCTTGTGGTCATGGATATGCCCACATGAATCCCAGAAGCTTATCGTTGAGGTAATAGTGGAAAAACTGACAGTTTTACACCCACTATGGATTACCCTCATAGGTGTAATAGGACCAGGGCTCTAATTTCATGTACAATATGGCGGGTTGGCTATCAAGCAGGTAATATTAACCGCCTATTACCCCAAATCAGGATGTTCTAAAGAGGTACCATGAGACCGTCAAGACCATGAATCAAGCCTATTGCCACAATTCCTCAAAGGTTTGGATTTTCCACTATTTGCTACCAAGGATATCCCTAAAATAATTATTGGGTTTAGTCTTTTTGAGTTAGTCTATGGCCATGAGAAGGGTGTCCTTTAAAACTGGTGAGAGAAATATTTCCCAGAAGAGAATGCAATTCCTCAATGTTGTCTTCCGCATCAACATTTCTGGAATGACTCACAGGGGTCTTTTGGGTAGCCCGCTAGAATTTGAAGATTTATGGTGCCCAAATGAAACTTTGGGCAGACAAGCAGATTAGATCCTGCACATTCCAAGTTGTCGATGATGTGTTGATATTGGTGCCGTTACAGGGAGAACCTCAGAAGGCAAAAGTCAGTGGAACTATGTGCCATTTAGAAGAAATACAGCAGAGTGATCTAACGCATGATGAGGGGGTGCCGGCGTTGGACTGGGGTGGGCACAGTAAGAAGTCTTACAACACCACGTTTAAATCCAACAGGTTTGTTTCAAATCACTAGCTTTCCTCCTCCACATTTCAGTTGTGCATTTTCCTGAGAACATCGGTTCCCAACTTATGCTCCTCCGCTCCTGTCTAAGAGCAGTATAATTTCCCCACCCTCAATTAGATACCTCCACATAGAACATAGAACATAGAACAGTACAGCACAGAACAGGCCCTTCGGCCCTCGATGTTGTGCCGAGCAATGATCACCCTACTTAAACCCACGTAACCCGTATACCCGTAACCCAACAATCCCCCCATTAACCTTACACTACGGGCAATTTAGCATGGCCAATCCACCTAACCCGCACATCTTTGGACTGTGGGAGGAAACCGGAGCACCCGGAGGAAACCCACGCACACACGGGGAGGACGTGCAGACTCCACACAGACAGTGACCCAGCCGGGAATCGAACCTGGGACCACTGGAGCTGTGAAGCATTGATGCTAACCACCATGCTACCGTGAGGCCCCGAAGTAAGTTCCTTACATAGAGTCTGTTCCTATCCCTCTCCATGACTTTGGTAAAGGTCAAGGAGTTGTGGTCACTGTCACCGCAATGCTCTCCCACCGGGACATCTGACAACTGGCCTGGTTCATTGCAAAGGACCAAATCCAATATATGATCAGAGGGTTAGATAGGGTGGACAGCGAGAGCCTTCTCCCGCGGATGGAGGTGGCTAGCACGAGGGGACATAGCCTTAAATTGAGGGGTAATAGATATAGGACAGAGGTGGGTTTTCTACGCAAAGAGTGGTGAGGCCGTGGAATGCCCTACCTGCAACAGTAGTGAACTCGCCAACATTGAGGGCATTTAAAAATTTATTGGATAAGCATATGGATGATAAGGGCATAGTGTAGGTTAGATGGCCTTTAGTGTTTTTTCCATGTCGGTGCAACATCGAGGGCCGAAGGGCCTGTACTGCGCTGTATCGTTCTATGTTCTATGTTCTATGTTCTATAACCTTCCCGCTAGTCAGCCGACCTACATATTGAGTCAGGAATCCTTCCTGGACACCCCGGGAAAAAATCTTATCCATCCAAACCATTTGCTCTAAGGAGTTTCCAGTCAATATTAGGGAAGTTGAAGTCACCCATGACAACAACTCTTACTTCTACACCTTTCAAAGACCTGCCGCCCAATCTGTTCCTCTATCTCTCTGCTGCCATTGGGGGGTCTAGAGAAAACACCAATTAAGTGAATGCCACTTTCTTGTTTCTTACTTCCATTCATACTGAATAGACAAATTCTACTCGACAACCTCCTTTTCTGTGGCTGTGATGCACTCCCTAATTAACAGTGTCACTCCGACTCCTCTTTAACTCCCTCCCTATTACTCTTAAAACATCTAAAACCCAGAACAACTGACAACCATTCCTGCCCCAGTGAAATATATGACTCTGAAATGGCCACAACATCGTAGTTCCAAGTACTGATTCATGCTCTAAGTTCATCTCCCTTATTCTGACACTCCTTACATTAAAACAGACACACCTTAACCCATCCCACTGAGTGCAGCTTTGCCCTATCAACTATCTATCCTTCCTCACAGACTCACTGCACACTATTTCTGCCTGTTCATCATCTACCCTGTCCTCTGATCCATTGCACTGGTTTCCATTGCCCTCCCGAAGAGCTTTAGCGGACCTCTCGCCCAGGATATTGGTGCCCCTCCAGTTTAGGTGCAACCCATCCTTAATGTACAGATCCGACATTCCCCAGATGGTATCCCAATGATCAAAATATCTGAAGCCTTCCTTCCTGCACTAGCCCTGTAGCCATGTGCTCAGCTGAACTCGCTCTCTGTTCCTTGCCTCAATAGCATGTGGCACCGGGAGAAATCCTGAGATTAATACTCTGCTCGCGTTGGTCTTTAGCTTCCAAACAAACTCCCTCAAATCACTTATTAGATCCTCATTTATTTTCTTAGCTGTGCCGTTGGTGCCTATGTGCAGCACGACTTCTGGTTTCCCCCTTGAGAATCCTGTAGACCAGATCCAAGACATACCTGACCCTGGTACCCGGGAGGCAACATACCTTCCGGGAATCTCGTTCGCGACCACAGACTCTCTCATCCGTTCCCCTAACCATTGAGTCTTCTATCACTATCGCTTTTCTAATCTCCCCCTTCCCTTCTGAGCCACATATCCAGACTCAGAACGAGAGACCTGGCTGCTATGACCTTCCCCTGGCCGGTCGTCCCTCCTAACAGCATCCAAAATGGTATGCTTGTTTTGGAGGGGGATGGCCACAGGGGTTCCCTGCATGGTCTGCCTGTTCCCTTTCCTTCTCCTGGCTGTAAGCATGCTACTCTTGTCCTGAACCTTGCTTGTGGATACCTCCCTGAACTCCTTTCTATCACCCCCTCTACCTCAAGGATAATCCGAAGTTCATCCAGCTCCAGCTCCAATTCCCTAACGCGGTCTCCAAGGAGCTGAAGTTGGGTGCACTTCCCACTGGTGTAGTCAGTGGGGATATTAGTGGTGTCCCTTGCCTCCCACATCCTACAGGAGGATTAGGCAACTGCCCTAACTCCCATCCCCTCTGAACTGAATTTCCAAGAGATTTAAAAGAAAAAAGGAATTAATGATCAAGCACCCGCTAGGCCATTAACAAAAAGTATACTGCTGCTACTCTCAAGTGAACCCTCTAAACTTGGTGATTCTGCTGAATGATACAAATATAGCTTGCTGCCCCTTCAAAAAGAAAAAAAAACACAAAACCAACAACTCTTACTTTGCAGAATGTAGTTGAGATTCTACCCTGTGAACTAAGCCCTGCAACTCTGCTCCCAGTCAGATGCACTCTTTATAAACTCCCGGCTCCCCTCACGCTCTTTGAGGAAATGTAGGAAATGAAAGGAGCACCTTGCTCCCTCCTCACCAACCTCCCTCAGTCACCAAACTCCCACTTTAGCACTCTAATGCAGCCCAAAGTCAGCACTCCAGTACAACCAAAGTGTATGTGTGCGTTCTACAGGAATTGTGTGTCACATTTCAGTTCGATAGCGGTAACTTCAACCAATGTGTTAGAGAAACAAGCAAAAATTGTATGGTCCACAGAATGTCAAGAGGCGTTTGAGAAGTTGAAGGCCATCTTGATGAGAGAACCGGCTCTGGCCAAACCAGACGTTTTCAGATCATCTAAACCGGTCGCAAACGTCAGTGATCTGGGGATAGAGACAGTGATATTGCAGGACGACGAAAGAAGAATTAAGTTTAGTGGGGTACTTTTCGAAGAACCTCTCAATTCATGCCAGAGAAATATCCCACCACTGAGAAGGAAGCCTTGTTTCTCGGCGCGCTGTTACTTTAAAGTGTATATCCGCAATGACAACGCACTGTGATTGGTTTAAACTGATCACAATGCAATGGTGTTAACCCTGAATTAACACCCGGTACGCCACACTGTCTCGTTGAAGTTTATTGCTCAAGCAGTTCAATGTGTAAATTCTGCATTTTCCGGAAAATTACAACATAATAGTATCCCCCTATTGAAGCCTGATTCACTGAATGGTATGCTATTTGGTTTGGCCTCTGGAGATTCCAGGTATCAGTGCTGTTTTATGTTGTGCCGAACACAGACACAGTCGTTTTTGTAGAGCGCAGCACCTCTTTTGATATGGGCGCGAAGATCCAAACATTATTGCTCTCTCTCCTGATGTGTGTTGATTAATATGCTTGAAGAGGCAGTTTATCACTCTCTCTGGAGGGAGTTTGACCTGGAGGAAGAGAGCCGACTGCAAAAACTTTTACATCAGCAATAAGAACACATCTCTCTGACTCCAATATTTTAATCTAATATGATTTGAACCATTTCCCTCCCTCTATGTGTGTCCGTATTCTGTGTATTTGGTGGATCGGATGGCCACAGGGGGAACTAATAGATTAGTAGGTCGTTATCCAGTTTAATCATTGCATGTTTTAACACTTTTCTTGCAATAAATAAACACTGATTCTGTTTTTACTTACAAATCTGCTTTCTGTAACTCTCTGGATCATTCTAGTCCCAAAGATCTCGAAAATGTTACAAGAATTATTTTCTAATTCACTTATACTGCGACTCCAGGTCCAGAGAGGCGAGTATAGACTACGCCCTCCCAGGGGGTTGGAACAGGTTGCGGACTCTCTCAGATTTCGACAGTACAATGATTATGAGTCCAGTGAAGGCATCCTGCCTCTCCCGAGAGAGCTACCTCCCCATTCACAGTAACTTTACCTCCAACAGATAGAACTTCATTTATTGCTGCACCACTTTGGGATTTGAAAAAGTGTGGCTCTCGCACGTAATAGACGACTGAAGTCAGATCACTCTCCCCGATCAGAGAATATTTCACCGTCGTTCCACTCCCTCATAAGAGAAACAATAACACAGTAGAATACCTAATTTAGAGATATCTCCTGTACAGTGGTATTGGCCAGGGTTTAGAAAACTCCAAAGTATATCATGGAGTTTACCTGACCTACAAATTGTAAAAGATTTTGGTTATGAGGAGCACAAGGGCCTACTTTCCAGGTGTTATGCAACAGAGACCTTAAGTATTTTTAAACAAATCAATGTTTATTTTATGGATTCAGTTAACATTTTACAAACACACAGTAAACAATTTATCATCTATCAACACAACTACCCCCCACAGATACAATACTCTATATATAACCCTTAATAACTTTCCGAATAACATCCATGAGCCAAACACTCTTTTAACAAAGCAGTAGGTATAAATTCTTCACAGAAGACAGTTATAACTTTTAAATTATCAAGTGATCTGGACATCTTTTAACATACAGAGAGAGACAACTGCCTAAAACGAAAGCAAAACAAAAATCGACAAACAGCTTGCAACTGAAAATGAAAGTAAAAGCCAGAGACACTATCCAGATCCACCCACACAATTACCTCCTTGCGGCTATTTGATAAACACCCATTTCTTAAAAGGTACACCCCCATGACAACAGGATAATGCCAGACTCAGGATAATTCCTGTACCAGCCTCCCTGAACAGGCACCGGAATGTGGAGACTAGGGGCTTTTAACAGTAACTTCTTTTGAAGCCTACTTGTGACAATAAGCGATTTTCATCTCATTTTCATTTAATTTTCATTTCAGAAATCCTCAATGCTAAACAATATCTGACTCAGACATTTTCACAGTAATTGAAAATAATAGTTTCCAAGAAATCTCCAGTCGAGGGGTCAGCTGACAGAGATAAATCCTCAGGATCAGAGCATACCTAACTGACTCCGATTTATGTCAAGTACAGGAGAATTGGTGACTCAGACATATCTCCAGTTCTGTAACATAGCTGGCTCGAGTTATCTCCAGTCCAGAAGAAGGAGTTACTGTCAGTACAGTGGAATGGCTGACTCAGAACATAAGAACTAGGAGTAGGAGTAGGCCATCTGGCTCCTTGAGCATGCTCCGCCATTGAATGAGATCATAGCTGATCTTTTGTGGACTCAGCTCCACTTTCCGGCCCGAACACACAACCCTTAATCCCTTTATTCTTCAAAAAACTATCTTTAGCTGAAGAACATTTAATGAAGGAGCCCCAACTGCTTCACTGGGCAAGGAATTCCATAAATTCACAACCCATTGGGAGAAGACGTTCCTCCTAAACTCAGTCCGAAATCTACTTCCCCTTATTTTGAGGCTATGGCCCCTAGTTCTGCTTTCACCTGCCAGTGGAAACAACCTGCCCGCATCTATCCTATCTATTCCCTTCATAATTTTATATGTTTCTATAAGATCCCCCCTCATCCTTCTAAATTCCAATGAGTACAGTCCCAGTCTACTCAACATCTCCTCGTAATCCAACCCCTTCAGCTCTGGGATTAACCTAGTGAATCTTCTCTGCACACTCTCCAGCGCCAGTACGTCCTTTCTCAGGTAAGGAGACCAAAACTGAACACAATACTCCAGGTGTGGCCTCACTAACACCTTATACAATAGCAGCATAGCCTCCCGAGTGTTAAACTCCATCCCTCTAGCAATGAAGGGCAAAACTCCATTTGCCTTCTTAATCACCTGCTGCACTTGTAAACCAACTTTTTGCGACTCATGCACTAGCACACCCAGGTCTCCCTGCACAGGAGCATGTTTTAATATTTTATCATTTAAATAAAATGATTGGGGGGCAGCACGGTAGCATGGTGGTTAGCATAAATGCTTCACAGCTCCAGGGTCCCAGGTTCGATTCTCGGCTGGGTCACTGTCTGTGTGGAGTCTGCACGTCCTCCCCGTGTGTGCGTGGGTTTCCTCCGGGTGCTCCGGTTTCCTCCCACAGTCCAAAGATGTGCGGGTTAGGTGGATTGGCCATGCTAAATTGCCCGTAGTGTCCTAAAAAAAGTAAGGTTAAGGGGGGGGGTTGTTGGGTTACGGGTATAGGGTGGATACGTGGGTTTGAGTAGGGTGATCATTGCTCGGCACAACATCGAGGGCCGAAGGGCCTGTTCTGTGCTGTACTGTTCTATGTTCTATGTTCTATAAAAATGATAAAATATTATCATTTTTGCTGTTATTCCTACCAAAATGGACAACCTCACATTTGTCAAAATTGTATTCCTTCTGCCAGACCCTCGCCCATTCACTTAACCTGTCCAAATCCCTCTGCAGACTTCTGGTATCCTCTGCACTTTTTGCTTTACCACTGATCCTACTGTCGTCTGCAAACGTGGACACATTGCACTTGGTCCCCAACTCCAAATCATCTATGTAAATTGTGAACAATTGTGGGCCCAACACTGATCCCTGAGGGACACCACTAGCTACTGATTGCCAACCAGAGAAACACCCATTAATCCTCACTCTTTGATTTATATGAATTAACCAATCCTCTATCCATGCTACTACTTTACCCTTAATGCCGTGCATCTTTGTCTGATGCAGCAACCTTTTGTGTGGCACCTTGTCAAAAGCTTTCTGGAAATCCAGATTACCACATCCATTGGCTCCCCATTATAAACTGCACTGGTAATGTCCTCAAAAAATTCCACTAAGTTAGTTAAGCACGACTAGCCCTTTATGTAGCCATGCTGAGTCTGCCCAATGGGACAATTTCCATCCAGATGCCTCGCTATTTCTTCCTTGGTGATAGATTCCAGCATCTTCCCGACTACCGAAGCTAAGGAAACTGGCCTATAATTACCCGCTTTCAGCCTACCTCCTTTTTTTGAACAGTGGTGTCATGTTTGTTAATTTCCAATCCACCGGGACCACCCCAGAGTCTAGTGAATTTTGGTAAATTATCACTAGTGCATTTGCAATTTCCCTAGCCATCTCTTTTAGCACTCTGGAATGCATTCCATCAGGACCAGGAGACTGGTTCTCCACTGTTCCTCAACTGTTTCACCAGAAAGTCTTTGCTCCCAGTCCACCTTATCTCTCATCCCATTGTAATCTCCTTTGTTTAAGCATAAAACACTAGCGTTTGATTTTACCTTCTGACCCTCCATCTGTATTTTAAATTCCACCATATTGTGATCGCTCCTTCCAAGAGGATCCCTAACTATGAGCTCCTTAATCAATCCTGTCTCATTACACAGGACCAGGTCTAGGACCGCTTGTTCCCTCGTAGGTTCCAATACATACTGTTCCAGGAAATTATCGTGGATACATTCTATAAACTCCTCCTCAAGGCTGCCTTATCCGACCTGGTTAAACCAATCGACATATAGATTTAAATCCCCCTTGATAACTGCTGTACCATTTCTACATGCATCTGTTATTTCTTTGTTTATTGCCTGCCCCACCATAATGTTACTATTTGGTGGCCTATAGACTACTCCTATTAGTGACTTTTTCGCCTTACTATTGCTGATTTCCACCCTAATCAATTGAACCTTATCCTCCATAGCACCGATGTCATCCCTTATTATTGCCTGGATGTCATCCTTAAATAACAGAGCCAGCCAACTCCCTTATCATCCACACTGTCTTTCCGTATAGTTTGATACCGTTGGATATTTAACTCCCAGTCATGACCATCCTTTAACCATGTTTCAGTAATGGCCACTAAACCATAGTCATTCACGATGATTTGCACCATCAACTCATTTACCTTATTCCAAACCCTATGAGCATTCAGATAAAGTACACTTATAAGAACATAAGAACATAAGAACTAGGACCAGGAGTAGGCCATCTGGCCCCTCGAGCCAGCTCCGCCATTCAATGAGATCATAGTTGATCTTTTCTGGACTCAGCTCCACTTTCTGGCCCAAACACCATAACCCTTAATCCCTCTTTTCTTCAAAAAACTATCTATCTTTACCTTAAACACATTTAATGAAGGAGCCTCAACTGCTTCACTGGGCAAGGAATTCCATGCTCGGGGGTCGCGTAACTATTTATGTTGGCTTTTATACCTCTGTATTGAATCTTAACACCTTGATCAGAAACCTCTCCCAAGTTATTTTACCTCTTTACTTTTCTCCTAATTTTCCTTGTCGTTGAACCCATATCTTCATGTAACAACCTGCCGCATCGCTTACCACTTATGTTTTTACTTCCCATTTTATTGCTTTTATTATTACTGGCCCTATTTACTGAGCTCTCCTCAGTCACTGTACCTTGTACTGTCGCCCTTTTTGATGTTTGACAATGGCCTCTCTGCCTTACACTTTCCCCCTTACTGCCTTTTGTTTCTGTCCCTGTTTTACTACTTTCCGACTTCCTGCATTGGTTCCCATCCCCCTGCCACATTAGTTTAAACACTCGCCAATCGCTCTGGCAAATAGCCCTCCTCGGACATCAGTTTCAGTCCTGCCCATGTGTAACCCATCCAGTTTGTACAGGTCCCACCTGCCCCAGAACCGGTCCCAATGCCCCAGGAATCTGAAATCCTCCGCCTGACACCATTCCTTCAGCCACGCATTCATCCTATATATCCTGTCATTTCTACTCTGACTAGCACGTGGCACCGGTAGCAATCCTGAGATCTCTACCTTCGAGGTCCGATTTGTTAACTTCCTTCCTAGCTCTGCGTTTGGGACCTCATCCCTTTTTTTACAAATGTTGTTTGTACCGATGTGTACCATGACCACTGGCTGTTCACCCTCCCCCTCCAGAATGTCCTGTACCCACTCCAAGACATCCTTGACTCTAGCACCAGGGAGGCAACATACGATTCTGGAGTCTCGTTTGCGGCCACAGACACGCCCATCAATTCCCCTTACAATTGAATCCCCTATAACTATTGCACTGTCACATTTATCACCCCTGCCCTCTGCAGAAGAACCATCCATGATGCCATGAGTTTGGCTGTTGCTGTTTTACCCTCAGAGGCCGTTCCCCTCAACATTATCCAAAATGGTATTTCTGTTCTGCAGGGGAATGGCCACAGGAGATTCCTGCACTACGTCCTCGCTCTCTTGCTCTGTTTGGTGGTCATCCATTCCCTTTCAACCTGTGGAGTCTGAGCCTGCGGTGTGACCACCTCTCTATATGTGCTATCCACGATACTCTCTGACTCACGGATGCTCCACAGTGTCTCCAGCCTGAAACTCAAGCTTCCAGGAGCTGTAACTGGAGACACTTCCTGCACACATGCTGACCCTGGGGTTGGAACTGTTCCCAGCCTGCCACATGGAGCAAGAGGAGAAGACCACACCTTGGAACTGTCCTGCCATGAATTATTCGTTTCAATTAAACCTTTGAAATTAAAATTTAGAAAGATGTTTTTGTGTCAGATTAAATCCAATCCCCGTGTACTATTTAATGAGAGAGGGCAATAGTTCAGAAAAGAGCGCGGAGAGAGAGGGCGAGACTTCAGTAAAGAACGCAAAGAGAGAGAGAGGGCGAGACTTCAGTAAAGTGCGTGGAGATAAAGGTCGAGACTCCAGTAAAGAGCGCGGAGAGAGAGAGAGGGCGATAGTTCAGTAAAAAGCGCGGAGAGAGAAAGGGCGAGAGTTCAGTAATGAGCACGGAGAGAGAGAGGGTGAGACTTCAGTAAAGAACGCGTAGAGAGAGAGCGGGCGAGATTTCAGTAAAGAGCACGGAGAGAGAGAGAGGGTGAGAGTTCAGTAAAGAAAGCTGAGAGGGAGAGCGGGACAGATTTCAGAAAAGAGCACGGAGAGAGAGAGAGAGGGCGAGAGTTCAGTAAAAGCGCAGAGAGAGAGGGCGAGACTTCAGTAAAGAACGCAAAGAGAGAGAGAGGGCGAGACATCAGTAAAGTGCGCAGAGATAAAGGGCGAGACTCCAGTAAAGAGCGCGGAGAGGGAGAGAGGGCGAGAGTTCAGTAAGGAACGCGGAGATGGCGAGAATTCAGTAAAGAGTGCGGAGCGAGAGAGAGAGACTTCAGTAAAGAACGCGGAGAGAGAGAGAGAGAGGGCGAGACTTCAGTAAAGAACGCGAAGAGAGAGAGAGGGCGAAACTTCAGTAAAGTGCGCGGAGATAAAGGGCGAGACTTCAGGAAAGAGAGAGAGAGGGCGATAGTTCAGTAAAGAGTGCAGAGAGAGAGAGGGCGAGAGTTCAGTAAAGAGTGCGGAGAGAGAGAGAGGGCGAGAGTTCAGTAAGGAACGCGGAGAGGGCGAGAGTTCAGTAAAGAGTGCGGAGAGAGAGGGCGAGACTTCAGTAAAGAGCGCGGAGAGAAATGGCGAGACATCAGTAAAGAACGCGGAGAGAGAGGGCGAGAGTTCAGTAAAGAGCGCGAAGAGAGAGAGGGCGAGAGTTCAGTAAGGAACGCGGAGACGGCAAGAGTTCAGTAAAGAGTGCGGAGCGAGAGAGAGTGACTTCAGTAAAGAACGCGGAGAGAGAGAGAGAGAGGGCGAGACTTCAGTAAAGTGCGCGGAGATAAAGGGCGAGACTCCAGTAAAGAGCGTGGAGAGAGAGAGAGGGCGAGTGTTCAGTAAAGAGCGTGGAGAGAGAGAGGGTGAGAGTTCAGTAAAGTGCGCGGAGAGAGAGAGAGGGTGAGAGTTCCGTAAAGTGCGCGGAGAGAGAGGGAGAGACTTCAGTAAAGAACACGGAGAGAGAGAGAGAGAGAGAGAGGGCGAGACTTCAGTAAAGAGCGCGGAGAGAAAGGGTGAGACTTCAGTAAAGAACGCGGAGAGAGAGAGAGGGCGAGAGGTCAGTAAAGAGCGCGGAGAGAGAGGGCGAGAGTTCAGGAAAGTGCGCGGAGAGAGAGATGGCAAGATTTCAGTAAAGAGCGCGGAGAGAAAAGGCGAGACTTCAGTAAAGAACGCGGAGAGAGAGATGGCGAGTGTTCAGTAAAGAGCGCAGAGGAGAGAGAGGAAGGGCGAGAGTTCAGTAAAGAGCACAGAGAGAGAGAGAGAGAGGGCGAGACTTCAGTAAAGAGCGCGGAGAGAGAGAGGGCGAGAGTTCAGTAAAGAGCGCAGAGAGAGAGAGGGAGGGCGAGACTTCAGTAAAGAGCGCAGAGAGAGAGAGGGCGAGAGTTCAGTAAAGAGCGCAGAGGGAGAGAGGGAGAGGGCGAGACTTCAGTAAAGGGCGCGGAGAGAGAGAGGGCGAGACTTCAGTAAAGAACGCGCAGAGAGAGAGAGAGAGGGCGAGACTTCAGTAAAGAGCGCGGAGAGAAAGGGCGAGACTTCAGGAAAGAGCGCGGAGAGAAAGGGCGAGAGTTCAGTAAAGAGCGCGGAGAGAGAGAGGGCGAGAGTTCAGTAAAGTGCGCGGAGAGAGAGAGGGCGAGAGTTCAGTAAAGTGCGCGGAGAGAGAGAGAGGGCGAGAGTTCAGTAAAGAGTGCGGAGAGGGTGGGAAAGTCTAGAGTAAAGAACGCGGAGAGAGAGAGAGAGAGAGAGAGGGCGAGAGTTCAGTAAAGAGCGCGGAGAGAGAGAGGCGAGACTTCAGTAAAGAACGCGGAGAGAGAGGGAGGGCGAGAGTTCAGTAAAGAGCGCAGAGGGAGAGAGGAGAGGGCGAGACTTCAGTAAAGGGCGCGGGGAGAGAGAGGGCGAGACTTCAGTAAAGAACGCGGAGAGAGAGAGAGAGAGGGCGAGACTTCAGTAAAGAGCGCGGAGAGAAAGGGCGAGACGTCAGGAAAGAGCGCGGAGAGAGAGAAAGGGCGAGAGTTCAGTAAAGAGCGCGGAGAGAGAGGCGAGAGTTCAGTAAAGTGCGCGGAGAGAGAGAGGGCGAGAGTTCAGTAAAGTGCGCGGAGAGAGAGAGGGCGAGAGTTCAGGTAAAGGACGTGCGGGGGAGAGGTGTGGGAACGCTAGAGTAACGAAACGCGGAGAGAGGGAGAGAGAGAGAGAGAGGGGGCGAGAGGAGTTCAGTAGGAAGAGCGCGGAGGAGAGATGAGGGGGCGAGACTTCAGTAAAGTAACGCGGATGGAGAGGAGGGCGCGAGGGTCAGTACAGAGACGCGAGAGAGAGGAGGGTAGAGTTCAGTGAAAAGAGCCGTATGAGGAAGATGAGAGAGGGCGAGAGATCCTAGTAGGAAGAACGCGCGAGACGAGTGAGCGAAGACTTCAGGTAAAGAGAACAGCGGGAGCGAGAGAGATGAGCAGAGGGGGCGAGCATTATCAGTACAAGAGCACGGAGAGAGAGAGAGGGCGACACTTCAGTAAAGAGGCGCGGAGAGGAGAGAGAGATGTGGCGAGAGTTCAGGTAAGGAATGTGCGGAGAGAGAGAGAGAGGTAAGAGTTCAGTAAAGAGCACGGAGAGGAGAAGGGGCGGAGAGTTCAGTAAAGAGTGTGGAGAGAGGGCGAGAACAGGCGAGTACATTCAGTAAAGAGCGCGGGAGAGAGAGGTAGATGGGAGAGTTTCAGATAAAGAGCGTGGAGAGAGAGAGAGGGCGAGATGAGATCAGTGAAGAACGCGGCAGAGAGAGGGCGAGACTTCAGTAAAGAGCACGCGGAGAGAGAGAGAGGGCGAGATTTCAGTAAAGAGCACGGAAGAGAGAGAGGGCGTCACTTCAGTAAAGAGCGCGGAGAGAGAGAGGTGGCGAGAGTTCAGTAGGAATGCGGAGAGAGAGAGAGGGTGAGAGTTCAGTAAAGAGCACGGAGAGAGAGGGCGAGAGTTCAGTAAAGAGTGCGGAGAGAGGGAGAGAGGGCGAGACTTCAGTAAAGAGCACGGAGAGAGAGAGGGTGAGAGTTCAGTAAAGAGCGTGGAGAGAGAGAGAGGGTGAGAGATCAGTGAAGAACGCGCAGAGAGAGGGCGAGACTTCAGTAAAGAGCACGCGGAGAGAGAGAGAGGGCGAGATTTCAGTAAAGAGCACGGAGAGAGAGAGAGGGCGACACTTCAGTAAAGAGCGCGGAGAGAGAGATGTGGCGAGAGTTCAGTAAGGAATGCGGAGAGA